>NC_041384.1:415639625-415666518 GCF_002162155.2 Triticum dicoccoides
CACCGCGCCGGCTGCCCGCACCTCGCCGGAGCTCGCCGACCACCGCAGCGCCTCCGGCCGGATCCTCCTCACTCCGGCGAGCTCTCCCTCCTACTCCGGCCACCTCGAGTTCATCGCTGATGATCCTCGGGAGGCGTGATGAACAGTGATCTCGGCGAGATCTAGATCCAGATCCAATTTCTCGGTTGACTTTTCGTCCCTAACCCTAATTTTTTATGCCATCTTCATCATGTCATAACTCATTATCCGTGGCTCCGATTTATGCGTGCAGCATAGCAAAATGTTCGTCTCGACGAGTACATCATTTCATCTCATTGCATCATTTTCATTTGAGCTCATCTTGATGCCCAAAATGCTGTTGGAAGAGGGCTATGTGGTGAATTTGTCAGATCTGTTTCATCAAATAGCTTTTTGTCATTTTTGCCATAATTAATGTGTGCATGATATGCTCCTGAGCTCTACATGAGTTTTGTTATATGCCATGCCATCTTACAGAGGTGCTTACCATGTATTTTTATGATATGTGTGGTGACTAGCACAAGCTTGCAAATTAGCGTAATCGGTAATGCTGATTTCAGGGACTTAGAATTTCACCAAGTCCTTGTCCTGTTTTTGTTGTTATGCCATATGTTCATGTTGTTTCCTAGTGATCCGTGCCTCTTTTGAGGATGATTAGTAAGGATGTTTTGTTAATATTGTGGTGCTCTATCCATCCATGTCTTTGTTTGCATTTATGGATCAACTTAGCTTGAGTCAATCGAGCTCTATTTTTGCTATATCGTGAATCCTGGCAGATTGTTGACTTGTTAGCGATTTTGCCGAGGATGTTGCTATTGATCCGTGCATGATATGTTGTTTTTCTTGCTATGTCTAGCTTCTATGCCATGTATTCTTGATGGGTGTATTCTTAGTTTGTCATGCCATGCTCTGTAGTGAGTGCATCGAGCTCGTAAACATGCCTACTCATTAACTGTTTTGCATGCTCCAGTTTTCACTAAGTCTGAGATTTGTTTATGTTTTTGCCATGTTCACATGCTTGCAATTGTATTTTCTGATCCCTTTTGGCTCAAGGTCACTAAGGAACTTTTGTTAAGTGCTTTGAGTGGCTTTATGCCATGCCTTGCTTTGCCATGTTAAGTTCCTGTAGCGTGTAGTTTTCATGCTCTAAAGTGTGCTTCCTGATGATAGATTCCAGACGTGTTAATTTCACTAAGTCTGAAACCTGTTATCATTTGCATTTTTGCCATGCTTGTTTGAACCTGTTAATGGATGAATTAGCCGTAGCTCAGTGTTCATCTTTTGTTAAGCATCATGAGTGGATCGCTGCCATGTATTTTGTTGCCATGTTTGAGTGTTGTAGAATATTTATCTTGTTGCATTTAGATGGCTACTTGCTGATTATCGCAGACCGGTGCCATATTTGTTTTGCTTGCCATTTCCAAACCGTGCTTCCGATTCCGGTGATCTTTATATCGATTTCAACCGAAATCACCTCACCTTTCTGGTGGCACTCTTGGATTTCCAAGTTGAGGTCGGGTTCAATCTTTCCTTTCCAAATCATGCATATGCATCACATACCGCATCCCGCATATCATACCATGTTCATGTGTTGGTTGTTTACTATGTTGTGTGCTTCTTTCCGGTATTGCTTCTTCGGGTTGGTTCCGGTAACGTCGTGATTGTGAGGACTCGTTCGACTACGTCCATTTGTCTTCTTCATGGACTTGTTCTTCTTCCTTGCGGGATTTTAGGCAAGATGACCATACCCTCGAAATCACTTCTATCTTTGCTTGCTAGTTGCTTGCTCTTTTGCTATGCCTATGCTGCGATACCTACCACTTGCTTATCATGCCTCCCATATTCTTAACCCAAGCCTCTAACCCACCTTGTCCTAGCAAACCGTTGTTTGGCTATGTTACCGCTTTGCTCAGCCCCTCTTATAGCGTTGTTTGTTGCAGGTGAAGATTGAAGTTTGTTCCTTGTTGGAACATGGAGATGTTGTTCCTTGTTGGAACATGTTTACTTGTTGGGATATCACAATATCTCTTATTTAATTAATGCATCTATATACTTGGTAATGGGTGGAAGGCTCGGCCTTATGCCTGGTGTTTTGTTCCACTCTTGCGGCCCTAGTTTCCGTCATATCGGTGTTATGTTCCCGGATTTTGCGTTCCTTACGTGGTTGGGTTATAATGGGAACCCCTTGATAGTTCGCTTTGAATAAAACTCCTCCAGCAACGCCCAACCTTGGTTTTACCATTCGCCACCTAGCCTCTTTTTCCCTTGGGTTAGGCCAGCCCAAGGGTCATCTTTATTTTAACCCCCCCCCCCCCGGGCCAGTGCTTGTCTAAGTGTTGGTCTGAAATGGGCAGCCTGCGGGGCCACCTCGGGGAAACTTGAGGGATGGTTTTACTCGTAGCTTGACCTATCCGGTGTTGCCCTGAGAACGAGATATGTGCAGCTCCCATCAGGATGTCGGTGCATCGGGCGGCTTTGCTGGACTTGTTTTACCATTGTCGAGGATGTCTTGTAACCGGGATTCCGAGCCTGATCGGGTCTTCCCGCTAGAAGGAATATCCTTCGTTGACCATGAGAGCTTGTGATGGGCTAAGTTGGGACACCCCTGCAGGGATTTGAACTTTCGAAAGCCGTGCCCGCTGTTATGGGCAGATGGGAATTTGTTAACGTCCGGTTGTAGAAAACCTGAAGTTGACCTTAATTAAAATACATCAACCGCGTGTGTAACCGTGATGGTCTCTTTCCGGCGGAGTCCGGGAAGTGAACACGGTGTTGGAGTTATTCTTGACGTAGGTTATTTTAGGATCACTTCTTGATCATAGTTTCTCGACCGTGCTTTTGCCTTCTCTTCTCGCTCTCATTTGCGTATGTTAGCCACCAAATATGCTAGTCACTTGCTGCAGCTCCACATCATACCTGTTAACTTACCTATAAGCTTAAATAATCTTGATCGCGAGAGTGTGAGATTGCTAAGTCCCCATGACTCACAGATACTTCCAAAACCAGCTTGCAGGTGTCGTTGAACCGTGCAGATGGCGCAACCAAGCTCAAGGAGGAGCTCGATGAAGACCTTGTCCTTTGTCTTGTTTCGTTTTTAGTGATCAGTAGTGGAGCCCAGTTGGGGCCGATCGGGGATCTGTGTAGCATTTGGGGTAGTCTTCTTTTATTTTGGTTCCATAGTCGGACCTTGATTGTATCCGGTTGATGTAATGCTTTATTCATGTAATTGGGTGAAGTGGCGAGTGTAAGCCAACTATGTATCTTTTTCCCTTATGTATTACATAGGTTGTGTGAAGATTAACTCACTTGCGACATTGCTTTCAATGCGGTTATGCCTCTAAGTCGTGCTTCGACACGTGGGAGATATAGCCACAACAAGGGCGTTACATCCTGGGAAGGTCATGTTGTTAAGGAACTCCGTTGGGCACATATTCTCCATTGTGTTGTACTTCATTGTTGCCTTGCATAGAGTGTCCAAGCTTAGGTATGTCACCTCTTCACCTTGTATTTGGCTCATTATGTAGTCATTTATCTTCTCAACTGTTTCATTCCTTGGGCATAGTATTGCTCTTTCTTCGAGAAATTCACGATCATGATAGTTTTGTTGCAAGTTTGGGTACGTGATTTGACTATGTCTTCTTTGGGGTCTTCTCCTTTATGTAGAATTATGTCTTTAGGTATTCTTACCCAATCATCTCCTTCATCATTTGTTTTTTTCCATCGCCAATTTGTAATATCCATTCTGTAAATTCAGCCACATTTTGCCTTTGTATTGGATCTTCTACCAGGCACTTCAGCCGCATGTTCTCTGTTAGTCTAAATATTTCGAAGTGCTTCCATAGGTATGACCTTTTGATTGAGGCATTTACTATGTGCTCTCTCTTTCCCTTTGTTATCACTGGAAGTATTTGTCTGAAGTCGCCTCCTAGCACAACTGTCATGCCACCAAATGGCCTTTCGTCACTATTTTGGTTTGTGGACCTTAGAATATCCCTAAGGCTTTTGTCTAGTGCCTCGAAGAAGTGTTTTTTGCCATAGGAGCCTCGTCCCACAATATCAGTGAGGTCTTCTTTACCAGTTCAGCCAAATGCGAGCCTTGTTTTATTTCACATGTTGATTCCTCCGTGATATTTATTGGAATGTGGAATCTTGAGTGCGCTGTTCTTCCACCTTGGAGCAGGAAAGCTGCAATGCCAGATGATGCTATCGCAAGCACTATCTTTCCCTCTGATCGTAGCTTCGTTGTAATTGCCTTCCATAGATAGGTTTTTCCTGTACCACCGTAGCCTTATACAAATATCTGTTTTCCAAGTCCTCTCTCAGCTGATTCTGTTATTGCATCAAAAGCCATTTTCTGGTCATGCTTAAGATTGCGTATTATTGTTTGGTGCTCACGCTTTAATGCCTCCATGTCATAGCTAAATTCTTCGTTTATCATTCCGTTCCCAAGTTGTTCAAGTTCTGTAGCATTTGGTAGTTCTATGTCTGGATAGTCCTTCAGTGTCCTTCCTGCTTGCCTCATTAATTTCTCTATATCGATCAGAGCATATGTTTTTTTCTGTGAATCAGTGAGTTTTAGCGTAGGGAAGTTTAGGATAATTCTTCTTTTGTACTGGATATCTTCAGACAGTGCCTCCCATGTTGAATCCCACAACATCTTTGGGCTGGTCACCTCACAATGGCATAAAATTGTGGTCAAAAGTTGTCGTAATTGTGTCCCTGATCCCCAGCTTGATGCTTCATTAATGCATTCAATCCACTCATTGTCATCATCAAGAAATCCAAGTGCTTGGCATGCTGATTTGTATGTTGGGTGAACAACTCCATTAACTGTTCTAATATCCTCAAACGATGTGCATCCTTTCTTGGTGTTTAGAAGCATTCTCATATAATAGCGGTCGCCACTTGCAGGGTGTGCATAGTAGATTCTTCCAATTGCAAAGCCCATTTTCCTCTCCTCCCATGTTTTTCTTTCGCTTTTCCATACAAATCTTGAAGGGAATTCTGCATAGGTTAATTCTTTTCCCACCTCATGTATTTTGTTTGCCTCCATCCACTCTGTGAACTTAGTACTTGTGGATCCTGGTCTTCTTACTATCTTCTCAATGTCAGTCGAGTCTGGAAAAATAACTTGTTGCTCATTTTCGATGTGGAATGGCAGTCTCTCGACTGGTGGATCACGATGGTTAAGATCAAACTGGAATATCCGCCAACATGCCTCGGTTGTTGATATGTATCTCATCTCTAGGTATTTCTTGGTTTCATCATAGTTGTTTACCGCATCCCTTTCCTTTAGCAAGGCTGTTACTTGGTCGTCGTCTTTATGGATGTACTTAAATAGGTACTTGATTGACCTGGACCTGTTGCACCACTCGACGTTTATGTGAGCTTGGAATTTGACCAAAAGGTTTCGGTTGTATGGCACGAGAAATCTGTTGTCAAGCATTGCTCCTCCCTTTTTGATCTTCCTTCCATTGTCTCGCCTTCTATATACTGGAAAGCCATCCTCATCGATTGTGGTATCGACATTGTATCCTTTTGGTAAGTGTTTAGTACATCTGTTGTCCATCATGCATGGCGATTTTGTATTTGCCTGTCTGCAAGGCCCGTGCATCATGAAATTTTCAACAGCTGCATATCCATCTGGATCGACATATTTGTCTGGGATCTCCGCACTGCTTATTTGGTCGATTTCTGATGGTCCTTTGCACTTGTAAATCTCTTTGAGCAATACCAGCATGTGCGCATGCGGGAGTCCCCTCTTCTTGAACTCAATTGCGTGGATAACTGCATTGATTGAATATATAGTTTGATTTCATTACATTGCAAAAGCATTTTAGTAAATAGACAAAGGCTATGTTGTGCTAAAAAATTGAAACTTTAGATGTTATTAGTTAGTGATGAGTAGTCGACTGATCTTACTTGCTATCGTTTCTCCAAAGTGCTTATTCACAGCGATGTCTCTCATTAGCTCCTTTAGTTTTATCATGAATACTCGATCAACAATATCTGGTCGGTCGTCTGGCTTTAGGCCTCCTCCTGGTTCATCTAGCATGTATTAGATCTTTGGACACTTTGCATTAAATGTGAATGTTATAAACAGGTCTGGATATCCAGCCCAACGGCATATTGCAAAAGCATCTTGCAAGTTCTGTGCTTTGTATCTTCTTCCTCCTGTAAAAGATGAAGGTACAATTATCCTCTTTCCAACCTGCTCTATTTTGGTGTCCCGTCGCTCAATCGCGTCCGGCAGTCCACTGTAAAGTTCAGTTCATAGCTTCCCTTGATTATTCCTGATCCAGTTTAGTCTGTTTTGCTCAATGCATGTGTAAACATCTACCCAAAATTGTAGCCACAGATGTCTAGACGTTAGCAGCGACATTCCTTGGTTAGGTCTTTGCTGTAGGTAGTATGCATAGTAGTCCAGCATAGTTACATATTTCCTGCTTTTGTCACCTTCTTTTCTTTGCTTGTAAGGTATTTCAAGCTTGAAGTCGTCTTCTCCGTATGGAAACAACATCGGGTATTGCATTGACATGAATTTTGGATGGATTTCCGATATTCTATGAGGTTCCATATTTTTGTACTCGAGAACGATGTCTCGTCCTTCGCTCTCTCCAGTTGGATCTCTTACAACCAATGCGGCAACTTCTGATGCAGATGGAAGGTTGTGTGTTCCATTCCTTCTCCCAAGTATCCGAAGTGTGTAATCGTGGTAGTCTTCTTCTTTGAATCTATCTCTTCCCATTCTGAAAGATTTTGCGAGGATGTTGTTCTCATCAAGCATATTTTGTAGCTTTTCGACAATGGCAGTGTCCACCTTTGATTTTTTACCATTGCATCTGGAAGCATCTATCCTGTTTTGGACCTCATTTTCTGTCTGATAGATGTATAGCTGGGCAAATCGAGGTTTGTTACCTTCTTGAGGTAGTAGACTTCCAATATGGTGGTAGTTCTGGCCATGTAGTGTAAAAACATATGGTCCTTTACCTTTGTTTATTTCTTTGTCAACTGCTCCCCCCATTGATGTGAATGAGAACATTAAGTTGTATGACCTGATATTTTCTCTGAAGTTTGTTGCATCGCTTCCTTCACCTATTAATAGTCCTGCGAGATAAGGTGGTGGATATGCTATCTTTGGTAGGTCGATTTTACCCTGCTTGCAGCAAATTCCAAAAGAATTTCGGTTCCTTTATGAGAATTTAATCTTTCTTCACACCATAGTATTGCATTGCAATGTTCGCATCTATATGTTGGCTTTCCAAAGTTCCATATCGTGCTATAATAACTGCCTGACGTAGTGCTGCTGTTTGTTTCTATGATGCTGCTTTCAAGGTCATTGTCGCTCCCATTTCTCCTTGAACGCTTGACATCTCTTATTTCTTTGATTTGTTCCTTTCTCTTCTGTGAAGCATCTTCTACTTTTTTATTGGTTGTTTCCTGTGTATTCCTGCATCTCTTACTCCTTTTTTCTTGGGAGTTGTTGTTTCCTCCTGATAATAGCTTCTCTAACTTCTTTTGTAAGTGGGCCTGCTGATTTTGATGTATACTGTCCCTTCATTTCTGGATTTAATATTCTTTTAGCAATATAGCATCATATATTTGAAAGGTACTTTATGCACAATGTCGTAAGAAACTTACAATATATGCGCTAAGTAAGAGATGTCGGCTGCATGTAGTAACAACCTATAATTCTTATCAATCATGCTTTCAGGATTATTGTGTTGTGTGGTTCGAGCTGCAGTGTATGGCATCAGTGGTGTGACAGTGTGCTTTTTCTTAGTGAACGATAGTTGCTCCATGGGAATTACTACGGCGAAGTACTCTCAAATCATTTTTAGCAATATATGTTAAATTATTATGTTTTGTAATATTTACAAAGAGCAATCTTTCAAATGTATATGTTAAAATATTCATTACATGAAGATAGAAAAAGATGAATGATATACCTGATAGTGTATTATTGCCTTTGTTTTTCAAATTTTGTAAAGCTTCACATTCTTGTGCTAATTATTTATTGTCGTAATTGTATGTATCTTGCTGCAAATCAAATCCTGTAGTGATCAAAGAAAATATTTCGTACCATGTACAAATTATTAGAGCATATCATTCAATTGCTAACATGACTTTATTAGTATGTGTGTCACTTTTAGTTCATCACAGAAGCTGGTACTGTTTTCTCAAAGAAAATAGAGTTTACGTGAAGAGCCAAGGCATGATGTGTGAGAATAGTTTATTTGAGTCAGTATTACTATATGCCTAAATGTAAAACAATGATATAATGAATAAAAAAAATCATGTGATTGCTTTGCATTGCTGATAGTAGTAATTTTGCACGTACCTTCTAATCTGCAGTCTGGCAAGCCTAATTCGCGCGCAAGGTCTTCCAGCGATTCAATCTAGGTCGATTCTGACTAATCTTGTTTACTTAGTTTTAGACGGGTCGACGATCGAAAATTCTAGGTGATACGATCCCTTGGTTAATCGAACTGTATGCTCAGCTATATAAGGGTAGCACGACAACGTGTGCTTGGATCAGCCTATTTGATAAGGAGTAGGATCAGCCTATTCGATAAGGAGTAGGAACTGAGTTCATAACGATTACGGTATAGAGAAATAAAATCCAAACCCAACATTACATACCCCACGTATGGAGCCTATTTAGGCCCAGCAATTTTGATGCAACCATGTCAGTTTTTTAAATCAAGCCCATGTTAGTCATTTAGAAAATGACCAGCCCATATAAACAACACGTACAGGTCATCACGTAGTATAAAATAAAAAATCTCTCTGCTCAGTCATTCCCCTCCAGCATCCTTATCCATCCGCTTGCACCACCTCTTCCATGAGCCGGCTGATGAAGATCTCGCCACTTGCCATCACCAAACTGATTCCCAAACCATCACGACTGCACTTCTCAATTCATTCCTTCCTATTTCTCATCGTCTAGGTACCAGAGTTTTTTCCGTTGAGCAGAATGCGCGGACGCTTTTGTTGTTCTCGAGGATGTGGATCCTTGACGACCTCGTGGAGTCCGGCGGATCATTTTCAAGGGTTTCGGCCAAGATGGTGACCCCTTCATGGCTGACGGCTAGAGGTCCATGGCAGAGGTGTTGTAGTTTGGCCCAGTGGAGGAGGCTATGAGGGAACTCACCGAGCCACCTAGTGAGTGAGTTATTAGATCTGACATTAGAGGAATACAAATAGCAGTCGACGACCATGAGATGTTGGCCTCCTCATTGTTGTTGCTGCCAGGCTACTACTAACTGTAAGTGTGAACTGAAGATTATTTCTTTTACTTTATCCGTAGCAGTATTGTACTCCATAGTAATTTTAATTTGCTGTTTGTGAGAAATAAGTAATTCATGATGCCTTTTCTCTTTAATAAGGCCTTATGAACCGGAAGTTTGTTCATATGTGTCAATTATTTTGTTAAAATGCAAAGGCCTTACCTTTTCTGTGTTAATATGTCACCTTGGATATTAATGTTGTTATAGGTGGGTTGAGTAGAAGGTCACTTGTGCTAGAAAGACGCCATTGATTTGCTTATATCCAGTCCTGTTATTAAGTTAATGAAGAAAGGTATGTTGCTCTTTATTGTGCTGGTGTCATATAGATTTGCCAAAGTATTGTTTCTTCAAATTCTGAAGTGAATCCAAATGTGCGAAACTCTGGCCTTGTAGTATGTTCCTGTCTATTGTGCTGGCCTCGTAAAGATTTGCCTAAAATAGCATGTGCATAAAGGAAACTACATGAAGAAAGTTATCTATCTGTTTTAGACTAACAACATTGGTAACATTCACACCCTTAATCTAATAAGTATCCTTCTTATCATGGTCGATGGCAATCAAATACTCTACTTATTTTGGTCGATACAAATAGACAGTCGCACTATTTATTTCATAAGCTACTGATCCACTATTATCTTGATAACATCCTTTTTCTCCTGGCCTTCGATTTCGGTACTTCATCTTCATCTTCAACCATTGTATTTTTGGCTTCTACTTTAACATGTTTCTTGTTCCTGAGGACACCTTTTTCCTTTTGTTGAGGCATATTCGTCTCAGTGCATTCATCCTCTGACTCGTCTGATATTACAACATATCTCAATCTCCTTTTAGTGCCACTGCGGAGCTCACGTGATGACGATGATGATATTTTGTCTTGACGCTTATCTTTGTTTAGTGTAGTCCCAGTGCTTTCATGTGGCTCCTATTTCACAGGCACCGGTTCACATGAAAGTTTGCCAGGTGAAACTTTATTATTCTGTGACTGCAAACATATACATTTTGAAAATTAGACACATCTCTAAAATCTGGTGTGTGTGTGTAGTTAAAAAAATCAATCACCTCTGTATCTGGCATGTTTTGCTTCTTCAATAAAACGGTGTCCACCTCATCATCCATCAATTCCTGCGAAACATATATAAGATGGGTTAGTTAAGGAAGTCTGAAGATGGTAAAAAGTTAATGTAGCTTTATCTCCTCGGTTTCTTTACCTCATCGGCTTTATTGTCCAAGTAGAGCATCTCAAGCCTATCATCGGGCACAAATGTTCTTTTTACTGCATAGTTTTGTGTGCCAAATGTGAGATTATTATCATTGAGCTCGAATCTAAATATTAGTCTTCTTCCACATAATTGTTGAATAATCTTTGGCACTTCTTCTGATTTCCCATCTTGTATGTCCAGCAACTTAGATGCGGAAGTATTAAGCAATCTTGCAACCTCCTCGTCAAATAAAGTGCAACTTGTAGTAGATGTATGGTCACTAATTTGGAGTCGAACACGATACCTAACATACGATTCATCTTAGTATGGAGTAAATATAATATAACAGTTCTTGCTCATATTTTAGTAATATAATATGCTTACCGAGGTGTGACCTTTTCTGGATATATACCACAACTCTTGCAATAATAATTTTCGGTTTCCTTGGTAGCCAATTTGTGGCACTTATCACATGACATGTACCACCATTGAATATTTTCTTGCAAACGATCTACTGTAGCTATTGCTGTGAATACAAAATCCTGAAAAAAATAGTGTTAGCATTTCAGTGGGGTGTGGGATTAAGAGGAATAAATAAGCACAATATGGTTTCATTGTAACTAATATTAAATGAATTGTCCATGCAGGTCTTATCTCGTATCACAGAGATTGATGGTATCCTTTATTGGAATTCTGATGCATTACCTAGTCTGACTGGTTTTCGTGCCTCATTGTAGTAAGTGTTGGAAATATGCCCTAGAGGCAATAATAAAAGTATTATTATATTTCATTGTTCATGATAATTGTCTTGTATTCATGCTATAACTGTGTTATCCGGAAATCGTAATACACGTGTGAATACTTAGACCACACTATGTCCCTGGTAAGCCTCTAGTGGACCGGCTCGTTGTGATCAACAGATAGTCATGGTCTCCTGACTATGGACATTGGATGTCATTGATAACGGGATCACATCATTAGGAGAATGATGTGATGGACAAGACCCAATCCTAAGCATAGCATAAAAGATCGTGTAGTTCGTCTTGCTAGAGCTTTGCAAGTGTCAAGTATCTCTTCCTTCGACCATGAGATCGTGTAACTCCCGGATACTGTAAGAGTGCCTTGGGTGTATCAAACGTCACAACGTAACTGGGTGACTATAAAGGTGCATTACAGGTATCTCCGAAAGTAGCTGTTGGGTTGACACGGATCGAGACTGGGATTTGTCACTCCGTATGACGGAGAGGTATCTCTGGGCCCACTCGGTAATGCATCATCATATTGAGCTCAATGTGGCCAAGGTGTTGGACACGGGATCATGCATTACGGTACGAGTAAAGTGACTTGCCGGTAACGAGACTGAACAAGGTATTGGGATACCGACGATCGAGTCTCGGGCAAGTAACGTACCGATTGACAAAGGGAATTGCATACAGGGTTTGATCGAATCCTCGACATAGTGGTTCATCCGATGACAACATCGAGGAGCATGTGGGAGCCATCATGGGTATCCAGATCCCGCTGATGGTTATTGACTGAGAGCGTCTCGGTCATGTCTGCATGTCTCCCGAACCCGTAGGGTCTACACACTTAAGGTTCGGTGACGCTAGGGTTATGAAGATATGTATATGCAGAAACCCGAATGTTGTTCGGGGTCCCGGATGAGATCCCGGACGTCACAAGGAGTTCCGGAATGGTCCGGAGGTAAAGAATTATATATAGGAAGTGCTATTTCGGGCATCGGGACAAGTTTCGGGGTTATCGGTATTGTACCGGACCACCGGAAGGGTCCCGGGGGTCCACCGGGTGGGGCCACCTGTCCCGGGGGGCCACATGGGCTGTAGGGGGTGCTCCTTGGCCATCATGGGCCAAGGGAACCAGCCCCTATAGGCCCATGCGCCTAGGGTTTCCCCCTAGGAGGAGTCCTAGTGGTGGAAGGCACCCCTAGGTGCCTTGGGGGGGAGGAAAACCTCCCCTAGGCCGCCGCCCCCCCTAGTAGATCTCATCTACTAGGGCCGGCGCCCCCCCTGGCACCCCTATATATAGTGGAGGAGAGGAGGGACTTCACACACCAGCCCCTGGCGCCTCCACCTCCCCCCGTTACGTCTCTCCCTCGTAGTCTCGGCGAAGCCCTGCTGCTGTGACGCCCTGCATCCACCACCACGCCGTCGTGCTGCTGGATCTTCATCAACCTCTCCTTCCCCCTTGCTGGATCAAGAAGGATGAGACGTCTCCCGTCCCGTACGTGTGTTGAACGCGGAGGTGCCGTCCGTTCGGCGCTGGTCATCGGTGATTTGGATCACGTCGAGTACGACTACATCATCACCTTGCAAGCTTCCGCACGCGATCTACAAGTGGTATGTAGATGCAAACTCTCTCCCTAGACTCGTTGCTTAGATGAACTCATAGATGGATCTTGGTGAAACCGTAGGAAAAATTTTAATTTTCTGCAACGTTCCCCAACAGTGGCATCATGAGCTAGGTCTATGCGTAGTTCTCTTTGCACGAGTAGAACACAACTTTGTTTTGGGCGTGGATTTTTTCATCTTACTTGCCTCTACTAGTCTTTTCTTGCTCAACGGTATTGTGGGATGAAGCGGCCCGGACCAACCTTACACGTACACTTACGTGAGACCGGTTCCACCGACTGACATGCACAAGTTGCATAAGGTGGCTGGCGGGTGTCTGTCTCTCCCACCTTAGTTGGAGCGGAATCGATGAACAGGGCCCTTATGAAGGGTAAATAGAAGTTGACAAAATCACGTTGTGGTGATTCGTAGGTAAGAAAACGTTCTTGCTAGAACCCAATTGCAGCCACGTAAAAGATGCAACAACAATTAGAGGACGTCTAACTTGTTTTTGCAGCGATTGATCATGTGATGTGATATGGCCAGAAGTTGTGATGAATGATGAATTGTGATGTATGAGATCATGTTCTTTGTAATAGGATTCACGACTTGCATGTCGATGAGTATGACAACCGGCAGGAGCCATAGGAGTTGTCATTATTTTTTGTATGACCTGCGTGTCATTGAATAACGTCATGTAAACTACTTTACTTTATTGCTAAACGTTAGTCATAGAAGTAGAAGTAGTCGGTGGCGTGACAACTTCATGAAGACACGATGATGGAGATCATGATGATGGAGATCATGGTGTCAAGCCGGTGACAAGATGATCATGGAGCCCCGAAGATGAAGATCAATGGAGCTATATGATATTGGCCATATCATGTCACAACTATATAATTGCATGTGATGTTTATTATGTATTATGCATCTTGTTTACTTAGGACGACGGTAGTAAATAAGATGATCCCTTATAAAATTTCAAGAAGTGTTCTCCCCTAACTGTGCACCGTTGCTACAGTTCGTCGCTTCTAAGCACCACGTGATGATCGGGTGTGATGGATTCTTACGTTCACATACAACGGGTGTAAGACAGTTTTACACAGCGAAAACACTTAGGGTTAACTTGACGAGCCTAGCATGTGCAGACATGGCCTCGGAACACAGAGACCGAAAGGTCGAACACGAATCGTATAGAAGATACGATCAACATGAAAATGTTCACCGACGATGATTAGTCCGTCTCACGTGATGATCGGACATGGGCTAGTCGACTCGGATCGTGTAACACTTAGATGACTGAAGGGATGTCTAATCTAAGTGGGAGTCCATAATTTGATTAGAACTTTATTATCATGAACTTAGTCTAAAACCTTTGCAAATATCTCTTGTAGATCAATGGCCAACGCTAATGTCAACATGAACTTCAACGCGTTCCTAGAGAAAACCAAGCTGAAAGATGATGGCAGCAACTATACGGACTGGGTCCGGAACCTGAGGATCATCCTCATAGCTGCCAGGAAACAATATGTCCTAGAAGGACCGCTAGGTGACGCTCCCGTCCCAGAGAACCAAGACATTATGAATGCTTGGCAGTCTCGCGCTGATGATTACTCCCTCGTTCAGTGCGGCATGCTTTACAGCTTAGAACCGGGGCTCCAAAAGCGTTTTGAGCATCACGGAGCATATGAGATGTTCAAAGAGCTGAAACTAGTTTTCCAAGCTCATGCCCGGGTCGAGAGATATGATGTCTCCGACAAGTTCTACAGTTGTAAGATGGAGGAAAACAGTTCTGTCAGTGAGCACATCTTGAAGATGTCTGGGTTGCACAACCGTATGACCCAGCTGAACATTAACCTCCCAGATGAGGCGGTCATTGACAGAATCCTCCAGTCGCTCCCACCAAGCTACAAGAGCTTTGTGATGAACTACAACATGCAGGGAATGGAAAAGACCATTCCTGAAGTGTTCTCGATGCTGAAGTCAGCAGAGGCTGAAATCAAGAAAGAACATCAAGTGTTGATGGTCAATAAGACCACTAAGTTCAAGAAGGGCAAGGGTAAGAAGAACTTCAAGAAGGACAGCAAAGATGTTGCCGCGCCTGGTAAGCCAGTTACCGGGAAGAAGTCAAAGAATGGACCCAAGCCTGAGACTGAGTGCTTTTATTGCAAGGGGAAGGGTCACTGGAAGCGGAACTGCCCCAAATACTTAGCGGATAAGAAGGCCGGCAACACCAAAGGTATATTTGATATACATGTGATTGATGTGTACCTTACCAGTAATCGTAGTAACTCCTGGGTATTTGATACCGGTGCCGTTGCTCATATTTGTAACTCACAGCAGGAGCTGCGGAATAAACGGAGACTGGCAAAGGACGAGGTGACGATGCGCGTCGGGAATGGTTCCAGAGTCGATGTGATCGCCGTCGGCACGCTGCCTCTACATTTACCTACAGGATTAGTTTTGAACCTCAATAATTGTTATTTAGTGCCAAGTTTGAGCATGAACATTGTATCTGGATCTCGTTTAATACGAGATGGCTACTCATTTAAGTCTGAGAATAATGGTTGTTCGATTTATATGAGAGATATGTTTTATGGTCATGCTCCGATGGTCAATGGTTTATTCTTAATGAATCTCGAGCGTAATATTACACATGTTCATAGTGTAGATGCCAAAAGATTTAAAGTTGATAACGATAGTCCCACATACTTGTGGCACTGCCGCCTTGGTCACATTGGTGTCAAGCGCATGAAGAAGCTCCATGCCGATGGACTTTTAGAGTCTCTTGATTATGAATCGTTTGACACGTGCGAACCATGCCTCTTGGGCAAAATGACCAAGACTCCGTTCTCCGGAACAAAGGAGCGAGCAACCAACTTGTTGGAAATCATACATACCGATGTGTGCGGTCCAATGAGCGTTGAGGCTCGCGGAGGATATCGTTATGTTCTCACTCTCACAGATGACTTGAGTAGATATGGGTATGTCTACTTAATGAAACACAAGTCTGAGACCTTTGAAAAGTTCAAGGAATTTCAGAATGAGGTGGAGAATCAACGTGACCGAAAGATAAAATTCTTACGATCAGATCGTGGAGGAGAATACTTAAGTCACGAATTTGGTACACACTTAAAGAAATGTGGAATCGTTTCACAGCTCACGCCGCCTGGAACACCTCAGCGAAACGGTGTGTCCGAACGTCGTAATCGCACTCTATTGGATATGGTGCGGTCTATGATGTCTCTTACCGATTTACCGCTATCATTTTGGGAATACGCTCTAGAGACAGCTACATTCACTTTAAATAGGGCACCGTCTAAATCCGTTGAGACGACACCGTATGAATTATGGTTTGGAAAGAAACCTAAGCTGTCGTTTCTAAAAGTTTGGGGATGCGAAGCTTATGTCAAGAAACTTCAACCTGAAAAGCTCGAACCCAAGTCGGAAAAATGCATATTCATAGGATACCCTAAGGAAACTGTAGGGTATACCTTCTAGTTAAGATCCGAAGGCAAGATCTTTGTTGCCAAGAACGGATGCTTTCTGGAAAAAGAGTTTCTCTCGAAAGAAGTAAGTGGGAGGAAAGTAGAACTCGATGAAGTACTACCTCTTGAGCGGGATAGTGACGCAGCGCAGGAAACCGTTCCTGTGATGCCCACACCAACTGAAGAGGAAAACCATGATAATGATCAAGGTACTTCGGATCAAGTTACTGCTGAACTTCGTAGGTCCACAAGGACACGTTCTGCACCAGAGTGGTACGGCAACCCTGTCCTGGAAATCATGTTGTTAGACAACAATGAACCTTCGAACTATGAAGAAGCAATGGCGGGCCCGGATTCCAACAAATGGCTTGAAGCCATGAAATCCGAGATAGAATCCATGTATGAAAACAAAGTATGGACTTTGACAGACTTGCCCGATGATCGGCGAGCGATAGAAAACAAATGGATCTTTAAGAAGAAGACGGACGCGGATGGTAATGTTACCATCTATAAAGCTTGACTTGTCGCTAAGGGTTATCGACAGGTTCAAGGGATTGACTACGACGAGACATTCTCTCCCGTAGCGAAGCTAAAGTCCGTCCGAATCATGTTAGCAATTGCCGCATACTATGATTATGAGATATGGCAGATGGACGTCAAAACAGCATTCCTTAACGGGCTTAAGGAAGAACTGTATATGATGCAGCCGGAAGGTTTTGTCGATCCTCGGAACGCTAACAAAGTATGCAAGCTCCAGCGATCCATTTATGGACTGGTGCAAGCATCTCGGAGTTGGAACATTCGCTTTGATGAGATGATCAAAGCGTTTGGGTTTATGCAGACTTATGGAGAAGCCTGCGTTTACAAGAAAGTGAGTGGGAGCTCTGTAGCATTTCTCATATTATATGTAGATGACATACTCTTGATGGGAAATGATATAGAATTTCTGGACAGCATTAAGGCCTACTTGAATAAGTGTTTTTCAATGAAGGACCTTGGAGAAGCTGCTTATATATTAGGCATCAAGATCTATAGAGATAGATCGAGACGCCTCATAGGTCTTTCACAAAGCACATACCTTGATAAGATTTTGAAGAGATTCAGAATGGATCAGTCCAAGAAGGGGTTCTTGCCTATGTTACAAGGTGTGAGACTGAGCTCAGCTCAGTCACCGACCACGGCAAAAGATAAAAAAGAGATGAGTGTCATCCCCTATGCTTCAGCCATAGGATCTATTATGTATGCCATGCTGTGTACCAGACCCGATGTAAACCTTGCCGTAAGTTTGGTAGCAAGATACCAAAGTAATCCCGGCAAGGAACACTGGACAGCAGTCAAGAATATCCTGAAGTACCTGAAAAGGACAAAGGACATGTTTCTCATTTATGGAGGAGACGAAGAGCTCGTCGTAAAGGGTTACGTCGACGCTAGCTTCGACTCAGATCTGGATGACTCTAAGTCACAAACCGGATACGTGTATATGTTGAATGGTGGAGCAGTAAGCTGGTGCAGCTGCAAGCAGAGCGTCGTGGCGGGATCTACGTGTGAAGCGGAGTACATGGCAGCCTCGGAGGCAGCACATGAAGCGATTTGGGTGAAGGAGTTCATCACCGACCTAGGAGTCATACCCAATGCGTCGGGGCCGATCAAACTCTTCTGTGACAACACTGGAGCTATTGCCCTCGCAAAGGAGCCCAGGTTTCACAAGAAGACCAGGCACATCAAGCGTCGTTTCAACTCCATCCGTGAAAATGTTCAAGATGGAGACATAGAGATTTGCAAAGTGCACACGGATCTGAATGTCGCAGATCCGCTGACTAAACCTCTCTCGCGTGCAAAACATGATCAACACCAGAACTCTATGGGTGTTCGATTCATCACAATGTAACTAGATTAGTGACTCTAGTGCAAGTGGGAGACTGTTGGAAATATGCCCTAGAGGCAATAATAAAAGTATTATTATATTTCATTGTTCATGATAATTATCTTGTATTCATGCTATAACTGTGTTATCCGGAAATCGTAATACACGTGTGAATACTTAGACCACACTATGTCCCTGGTAAGCCTCTAGTGGACCGGCTCGTTGTGATCAACAGATAGTCATGGTTTCCTGACTATGGACATTGGATGTCGTTGATAACGGGATCACATCATTAGGAGAATGATGTGATGGACAAGACCCAATCCTAAGCATAGCATAAAAGATCGTGTAGTTCGTCTTGCTAGAGCTTTGCAAGTGTCAAGTATCTCTTCCTTCGACCATGAGATCGTGTAACTCCCGGATACCGTAAGAGTGCCTTGGGTGTATCAAACGTCACAACGTAACTGGGTGACTATAAAGGTGCATTACAGGTATCTCCGAAAGTAGCTGTTGGGTTGACACGGATCGAGACTGGGATTTGTCACTCCGTATGACGGAGAGGTATCTCTGGGCCCACTCGGTAATGCATCATCATATTGAGCTCAATGTGACCAAGGTGTTGGACACGGGATCATGCATTACGGTACGAGTAAAGTGACTTGCCGGTAACGAGACTGAACAAGGTATTGGGATACCGACGATCGAGTCTCGGGCAAGTAACGTACCGATTGACAAAGGGAATTGCATACAGGGTTTGATCGAATCCTCGACATAGAGGTTCATCCGATGACAACATCGAGGAGCATATGGGAGCCATCATGGGTATCCAGATCCCGCTGATGGTTATTGACTGAGAGCGTCTCGGTCATGTCTGCATGTCTCCCGAACCCGTAGGGTCTACACACTTAAGGTTCGGTGACGCTAGGGTTATGAAGATATGTATATGCAGAAACCCGAATGTTGTTCGGGGTCCCGGATGAGATCCCGGACGTCACGAGGAGTTCCGGAATGGTCCGGAGGTAAAGAATTATATATAGGAAGTGCTATTTCGGGCATCGGGACAAGTTTCGGGGTTATCGGTATTGTACCGGGACCACCGGAAGGGTCCCGGGGGTCCACCGAGTGGGGCCACCTGTCCCGGGGGCCACATGGGCTGTAGGGGGTGCGCCTTGGCCATCATGGGCCAAGAGCACCAGCCCCTATAGGCCCATGCGCCTAGGGTTTCCCCCTAGGAGGAGTCCTAGTGGTGGAAGGCACCCCTAGGTGCCTTGGGGGGGAGGAAAACCTCCCCTAGGCCGCCGCCCCCTAGTAGATCTCATCTACTAGGGCCGGCGCCCCCCTGGCACCCCTATATATAGTGGGGGAGAGGAGGGACTTCACACACCAGCCCCTGGCGCCTCCACCTCCCCCCGTTACGTCTCTCCCTCGTAGTCTCGGCGAAGCCCTGCTGTTGTGACGCCCTGCATCCACCACCACGCCGTCGTGCTGCTGGATCTTCATCAACCTCTCCTTCCCCCTTGCTGGATCAAGAAGTAGGAGACGTCTCCCGTCCCGTACGTGTGTTGAACGCGGAGGTGCCGTCCGTTCGGCGCTGGTCATCGGTGATTTGGATCACGTCGAGTACGACTACATCATCACATTGCAAGCTTCCGCACGCGATCTACAAGTGGTATGTAGATGCAAACTCTCTCCCTAGACTCGTTGCTTAGATGAACTCATAGATGGATCTTGGTGAAACCGTAGGAAAAATTTTACTTTTCTGCAACGTTCCCCAACAGTAAGTTCTTGTAATGTTCTCCTCTTATAAAACATATGTTCTTCTAGTGTTCCTTGATTACTTCTATCTATACTGATCATCTTTGGTAAGGTTTTTTCTGTTGAGTCCCTGCACATGTATGAAGTAAATAAGAATATAAAATCTTGAATCAACCTGACTCACTAATTATGAGTGAAAAAATATAAATTGGAGGTGTATCATACCTATCAAGAAGTTCTTGTGTTTCTGGTATATCTAGATCTATATATATTCTTGTGGCACTCGTTGACTTTAGGCACAAACCTATTTAATCAATCAGTTAGAATTTGAAAATGATAAGAATAGCATGTAAGATCTATGCACTTACCATTGAATCTCTGCACCATCGTTGATGTGATAATAAGGACAGTTTGGCTGCCAATTACATCCTCGCTCAAAAAATAAGCAAACTTTCCCCACAGTGTGATTCTGATTTTATCACCCCTAAAGAATTTAATCTGAGAAGTTAGTGCTAACTATATGGGGGGGGTTAGTTAAAGTTGAGACATGCATATGCATATGAACTTACTTTGTCATTAGGATTTCAATCTCACGGATATATGAAGGTTGTGGGTTCCTTTTTGTTATTCTTGTCTCCACTAGCTTCATTTGAGTTAGTAGTCCTATGACATCTGCATATTTGCAGATTAGTGATATAAAAATTAGAAATATCAATTATTTGGAGGTCATAATTACAACTATAAACATACCTGAGCATTGTGTATCTTTTTCTGCCATTTCTTCTAGTGTGTCCATGGTAGCAAACTCGAAGCAATAATCTAGGAGAACTTTTGAAGATCCTTTTATTTCCTTTACCTTTGTATTGTATGCAAAAAATATTTTAATTTCATTGCTCACTGGCCAATATTTTGTGGATTCCACGACCTTAAAATTGTTGAATGCATAAATAGATTTTCCATTGATCTTTGATCTAAAAGTGTCTATAAGATTCTTCCATATAGTAGAATGGACTGTTTCACCCTGTTAAAAGAATCAAATATGGTTAGTAATTTGATTCATATGATAGAAAAATTCCAATTTAATATATTAGAAAACATACCTGCTCATCCATCAGTATCATATCTAGGCTAATAAGCTCATCGGTAGTAGGATTCACCGAATCGCACATTCTCATTACTTTCACTTGAACATTCCAATTCTGTCCACTTCTAGTTAAGTCGCTCAGCTTCTTGTATGCCATATTATGTCTTCAAAATTAACAAGGAACAGTTTATCAATTGATATAGTATTTAGGAAGATTATGCCCATAAAAAGTAAGCTTATGAAATAACAATTACCAAATATGATGAATCAGGTCAGAAGCGCTTTGGCGTCAATTCTTTCGACGTCGCTTCATCGGGCGTCGAGCGTGCTTACGCGTGACTTTGTCAGGCGTTGAGTAAAGCGGTTGGATGTGGCTTTTCGTCTGGACATTGAGTTGCGTGTGGCGTGTTCAAGTTGTCGTGGTCGTTGGCTTGTAATTGTTTGGTGGGTACTTGTGCGGGCCTGTGTACTTATTTATATATGGGTTTAGGTGTCTTGGGTTGTGGTGGTCGGGACCAGCTAGAAATCAGATGCCCACACCGTGTGCTAATCAGACTTGTTTTGTTTGCATGTATTCGTTCCTGATCTGGAACTTTCCTCACATGAGGTGGTTGTCCTTATACGGTTAATAATAGGTTCCTTATTTGTTCAGGTTTGACTAATTTTTTTTGCTTACCATTGACCCATCGATGGGAAGTTTTTTCTGTACGGGCTAGTTATAGACATGTGCTTTGGAACCTATGTGACGGGCTAGTTATAGACACATGCTTTCAAACCTATGTGGACTACTTCTACGTGAGATGTTCTACTATTTGTACATGTATTATATTCTTATGTAACGCTTGCATCTTTCAATCTCAGTCGTTAATACATAAAATTAAGGATCAAGATGATTTAATCTACGTGGACACACGTGGTGGCTTGTTTGCCTATTGTTTTAATTAAATAATAGATTCCTACAACAATTCTTATGAAAATTATAATAAGATGCCCTCTGATTTTGAATCTAGTATTAAAGAATTTATTAGTTCACAAAAGAGTTTCAATGCTTTGATTGAAGGAAAATTGCTTAAGTTTGATGAGTTGGCTAGGAACGTGGATAGAATTTCTCTTGATGTTGAATCTTTGAAACTTAGATCTATTCCACCTAAGCATGATATCAATGAGTCTCTCAAAGCCATGAGAATTTCCATTGATGAGTGCAAAGAAAGAACCGCTAGGATGCATGCAAAAAAGGCTTGCTTTGTGAAAGCGTGTTCTTCTAGTTTTCATGATAATAAGGATGCAGATCTAAAAGTGATTCATGTGTCCCCTATTAAATCCTTGTTTTGCAATATGAATCTTGATAATGATGGGACTGGAGATGAGTCAACTTTAGTTAGAAGGCGTCCTAAAAATTCGGAGTTTTTAGATCTTGATGCAAAAATTGGTAAAAGTGGGATTGAAGAGGTTAAAACTTTAGATAGCAATGAACCCACTATTTTGTATTTCAAGGAATTTAATTATTATAATTTATCTTTGATAGATTATATTTCCTTGTTGGAATCCGTGCTAAATTCTCCTCATGCTTATAGTCAAAATAAAGCTTTTACTAAACATATCGTTGATGCTTTAATGCAATCTTACAAAGAAAAACTTGAGTTGGAAGTTCCTATCCCTAGAAAACATTATGATGAGTGGGAACCTACAATTAAAATAAAAATTAAAGATCAGAATGCTATGCTTTGTGTGATTTGGGTGCTAGTGTTTCCACGACCCCAAAAAACATTATGTGATTTGCTAGGTTTCCGTGAATTTGATGATTGTTCTTTAAACTTGCACCTTCCGGATTCCACCATTAAGAAACCTATGGGAAGGATTAATGATGTTCTTATTGTTTCAAATAGGAATTATGTGCCCATAGATTTCATTGTTCTTGATATAGATTGCAATCCTTCATGTCCTATTATTCTTGGTAGACCTTTCCTTAGAATGATTGGTGCAACCATTGATATGAAGGAAGGGAATATTAGATTCCAATTTCCGTTAAGGAAAGGCATGAAACACTTCTCTAGAAAGAAAATTAAATTACCATATGAACCTATTATGAGAGCCACTTATGGATTGCCTATCAAAGATGGCAATACCTAGATCTATCCTCGCTTTTATGCCTAGCTAGGGGCGTTAAACGATAGCGCTTGTTGGGAGGCAACCCAATTTTATGTTTATTCCTTCCTTTTTGTTCCTGTTTAGTAATAAATAATTTATCTAGCCTCTGTTTTGGTTGTGTTTTTGTTGTTTAATTAGTGTTTGTGCCAAGTAGAACCGTTGGGAAGACATGGGGAAAGTCTTTTTTATCTTGCTGTAAAAAACAGAAACTTTAGCGCTCACGAGATTAGCTACAACTTTTTACTCAAGAGTGCTATTTAGTTAATTCTTCTTGCAGATTATTAATAGATAAATTCCTCACATAAAACAATTTATTTTATAATTTCGGGGGTTCCATAAGTATGCGTTTGATACCGATTACTACAGACTGTTCTGTTTTTGACAGATTCTGTTTTTCGTGTGTTGTTTGCTTATTTTGATGAATCTATGGCTACTAATGGAGTTTATAAACCATAGAAAAGTTGGAATAAAGTAGTTTTAACACCAATATAAATAAATAGTGAGTTCATTACAGTACCTTGAGGTGGGGTTTTGTTTTCTTTCGCTAATAGAGCTCACAAGATTTTCTGGTAAGTTTTGTGTTGTGAAGTTTTATGTTTTGGGTAAAGGTTTTATGGATTATGGAACAAGGAGTGGAAAGAGCCTAATCTTGGGGATGCCCAAGGCACCCCAAGTTAAAATCCAAGGACACAAAAAAGCCTAAGCTTGGGGATGCCCCGGAAGGCATCCCCTCTTTTGTCTTCGTTCATCGGTAACTTTACTTGGAGCTATATTTTTATTCACCACATGATATGTGTTTTGCTTGGAGCGTCTTGCATGATTTGAGTCTTTGATTTTTAGTTTAACACAATCATCCTTTCTGTACACACCTTTTGAGAGAGACACACATGAATCAGAATTTATTACAATACTCTATGTGCTTCACTTATATCTTTTGAGCCATATAGTTTTTGCTCTAGTGCTTCACTTATATCTTTTAGAGCACGGTGGTGGTTTTATTGTATAGAAATAATTGATCTCTCATGCTTCACTTATATTATTTTGATAGTCCTTTAGAAAAGCATGGTAATTTTCTTTTAGTCATAATAAAAACTTTCATATAAGTGCATTGAATACTATGAGAAGTTTGATACTTGATAATTGTTTTGAGATATGGAGATGGTGATATTAGAGTCATGCTAGTTGAGTAGTTGTGAATTTGAGAAATACTTGTGTTGAAGTTTGTGATTCCCGTAGCATGGACGTATGGTGAACCGTTATGTGATGAAGTGGGAGGATGATTTATTTATTGATTGTATTCCTTATGAGTGGCGGTCGGGGACGAGCGATGGTCTTTTCCTACCAATCTATCCCCCTAGGAGCATGCGTGTAGTACTTTGTTTCGATAACTAATAGATTTTTGCAATAAGTATGTGAGTTATTTATGACTAATGTTGAGTCCATGGATTATACGCATTCTCACCCTTCTACATTTGCTAGCCTCTCTATTACCGTGCACTTTTCGCCGGTATCATACACCCACCATATACCTTCCTCAAAACAGCCACCATACCTACCTATTATGGCATTTCCATAGCCATACCGAGATATATTGCCTTGCAACTTTCCACTGTTCCATTTGTTATTACACGCTTCATCATTCTCATATTGCCATGCATGATCATGTAGTTGACATCGTATTTGTGGCAAAGCCACCATTCATAATTTTTTTTCATATATGTCACTCTTGATTCATTGCACATAGAGTCATATCTTGTTCTAAGTATCGATTTGTAATTCTTGAGTTGTAGGAAAAATAAAAGTGTGATAATCATCATTATTAGAGCATTGTCCCAAGTGAGGAAAGGATGATGGAAACTATGATTCCCCCACAAGTCGGGATGAGACTGTGGACGAAAAAAAGAGAAAGAAAAGAGGCCATAAAAAAGAAAAAAGGAGGAAAGGCCCAAAAAAAGAAAAATGAGAGAAAAAGAGAGAAGGGACAATGTTACTATCCTTTTTCCACACTTGTGCTTCAAAGTAGCACCATGATCTTCATGATAGAGAGTCTCCTATGTTTTCACTTTCATAAACTAGTGGGAATTTTACATTATAGAACTTGGCTTGTATATTCCAATGATGGGCTTCCTCAAATTGCCCTAGGTCTTCATGAGCAAGAAAGTTGGATGCACACCCACTTAGTTTCTTTTGTTGAGCTTTCATACACTTATAGCTCTAGTGCATCCGTTTCATGGCAATACCTACTCACTCACATTGATATCTATTGATGGGCATCTCCATAGCCCGTTGATACGCCTAGTTGATGTGAGACTATCTTCTCCTTTTTGTCTTCTCCACAACCACCATTCTATTCCACCCATAGTGCTATGTCCATGGCTCACGCTCATGTATTGCGTGGAAGTTGAAAAAGTTTCAGAACAACAAAAGTATGAAACAATTGCTTGGCTTGTCATCGGGGTTGTGCATGATTTAATATTTTGTGTGATGAAGATAGAGCATAGCCAGACTATATGATTTCGTAGGGATAACTTTCTTTGGCCATGTTATTTTGAGAAGACATGATTGCTTAGTTAGTATGCTTGAAGTATTATTATTTTTATGTCAATATTAAACTTTTATCTTGAATCTTTCGGATATGAACACTCATGCCACAATAAAAAAAATTACATTGAGAAATATGTTAGGAAGCTTTCCACATCAAAAATTCTGTTTTTATCATTTACCTACTCGAGGACGAGCAGGAATTAAGCTTGGGGATGCTTGATCCGTCTCCAACATATCTATAATTTTTGATTGTTCCATGCTATTATATATTCTGTTTTGGGTGTTTAATGTGCTTTATTATACACATTTATATTATTTTTGGGACTAACCTATTAACCGGAGGCCCAACCCAAATTGCTGTTTTTTTTGCCTATTTGAGTGTTTCGCAGAAAAAGAATATCAAAGGGAGTCCAAACAGAATGAAACCTTCGGGAGCGTGATTTTTGGAACAAACGTGATCCAAAGGACTTGGAGTGGACGTCAAGCAATCAACAAGGAGGCCACGAGGCAGGGGGCGCGCCTACCCCCTAAGCACGCCCTCCACCCTCGCGGGCCCCTTGTGACGCCCGGATAATTAAGCTATAGTAACCCTCACCAAATGATGCCACGTCACCTCGATTTCTGTTGTTAATCACGCGTAGTTCAAGACCGATTCGAAATTCAAATTTAAAATAAAGTCAAACCAGTAAAATTTTCAAATGTCAGAACTAAAAAGTAAAACGGTGACAAGTAAAGCATAGGTAATTATGGTGAAGAAACCACCCTTTTATAAAATGTTTGAATGCTCTAAAATGATTTAAGCAGTAGCTAAAACAACTAAATAAATGCCTTTTGTATTTTATAAAATACTAAACTATTTTATTTGGGGGTTAGACCTTTTTGTGACCGAGGTATAACTAGTAATAATAATTTAGGTGCAACCTTTATGTTTTATAAAATTAAAATAATATAAATCCATAGAAGAAAATTAATAAAAGAAAAGAGATAAAACAGAAAAACAAAAGATAAAAAAAATAAAGGAGAGAAGGCCACCCCCCCACTGGGCCAGACGGCCCAGCCGGCCAGGCCCCCCCCCCAACCGGCCCAACTGGGCAAAG
Source organism: Triticum dicoccoides (assembly GCF_002162155.2). Classification (NCBI taxonomy): domain Eukaryota; kingdom Viridiplantae; phylum Streptophyta; class Magnoliopsida; order Poales; family Poaceae; genus Triticum; species Triticum dicoccoides. The sequence continues at coordinate 415,666,461 of NC_041384.1, forward strand.
GCCCAGCCGGCCGCCCCCATTCCCCATATCCCCCACAACCCAAACCCTAACCCCACCC
>NC_041384.1:415668539-415674569 GCF_002162155.2 Triticum dicoccoides
GGGAGTAGTTATGGGTATCCCGGCGTCGTGGTATCAGCCAAAGCACTTCAGACGTCAGCGACGGAGCGGCGCGCGCCGAATTGGACTGGAACGCCACTAGGCTAGGTCTGCTTTCGGCCGCCCTCGCAACGTGCAGGTGTGCTATGGGCGATGGGCCCAGACCCCTGTGCGCTTAGGTTTAGACCGGCGTGCTGGCCTCTCTGTTTTGCCTAGGTGGGGCTGCGACGTGTTGATCTTCCGAGGCCGGGCATGACCCAGGAAAGTGTGTCCGGCCAAATGGGATCAAGCGTGTTGGGTTATGTGGTGCACCCCTGCAGGGAAGTTAATCTATTCGAATAGCCGTGATCTTCGGTAACAGGACGACTTGGAGTTGTACCTTGACCTTATGACAACTAGAACCGGATACTTAATAAAACACACCCTTCCAAGTTCCACAGACAACCCGGTGATCGCTTTTCCACAAGGCGACGAGGGGAGGATCGCCGGGTAGGATTATGCTACTGCGATGCTACTGGAGATGCTACTTGGAGATGCTACTTGGAGATGCTACTTGGAGACGCTACTTGGGGGACTTCAATCTACTCTCTTCTACATGCTGTAAGACGGAGGCTGCCAGAAGCGTAGTCTTCGACAGGATTAGCTATCCCCCTCTTATTCTGGCATTCTGCAGTTCAGTCCACTAATATGGCCTCCTTACACATATACCCATGCATATGTAGTGTAGTTCCTTGCTTGCGAGTACTTTGGATGAGTACTCACGGTTGCTTTCTCCCCCCTTTTTCCCCTTTTCCTTTCTTTCTGGTTGTCGCAACCAGATGCTGGAGTTCAGGAGCCAGACGCCACCGTCGACGACGACCCCTACTACACCGGAGGTGCCCCTACTACGTGCAGCCCGCTGACGACGTCCAGGAGTAGTTAGGAGGATCCCAGGCAGGAGGCCTGCGCCTCTTTCGATCTGTATCCCAGTTTGTGCTAGCCTTCTTAAGGCAAACTTGTTTAACTTATGTCTGTACTCAGATATTGTTGCTTCCGCTGACTCGTCTATGATCGAGCACTTGTATTCGAGCCCTCGAGGCCCCTGGCTTGTATTATGATGCTTGTATGACTTATTTATGTTTTAGAGTTGTGTTGTGATATCTTCCCGTGAGTCCCTGATCTTGATCGTACACGTTTGCGTGCATGATTAGTGTACGATTGAATCGGGGGCATCACAAGTTGGTATCAGAGCCAACTGCCTGTAGGAGTCCCCCTTCCAACTCCTTGGCCGAAGTCGAGTCTAGACTTTACAAAACTTTTACTAACATGGCTGTGCGGCCCATGGGCCCACGTCGCCATTGGGTGGTACTAGGATCTTTTACTCCTCGACCTATACTCTGGGACTCTGATCTCTCTACTATTCGGGTTAATTGAAGTTTAGTAAATCTAACAATAGGATCTCGTTATCACTTTCACCCGGAGAGCCCCTTGTTACTGATGATCGTCTGCTGCACCAGAAGACCCTGAAGATACTCTCCGCTGTTAACCCGAGAACTTGTGTTCATCGCGTTTGCAATCCCCCTTCCACCGCAAACCCTTATGGATAACTACGTGCAGTTGTTATTCTTACATTCATCCCCAGTTGGTCTTGTTATTACAAGATAACCTGATAAACTCGTCGTTGTTTCGATAATCCTTTGAGCTTACTGCCTTGCTGTTCTTTGTCACCTGAATACCCCTACGGTTAATTATTGCACTTATCGAGTATCCGCTCATCCCCAGTTGTTCATGAGTTTCACAAAAGTCTTCAAAATACTATTCGATCTTCCGAAAATCCTTTGGAGCCTTTGGCTCTTGAATTTCTTGCTTGCTCGCATTATGGTTAATCCCATAAGTCTCGTAGTCTTATTGACATTCATTGTCATTATCATTTTGAGTCTGTTGACTCAATATGTTTGCGAATACACGCAATCATCATTGATCCTTATAAATTACCTTTCCGGCTGAGCTTCCATTCTTTTAACTGGAGTTGGTTATTGACCAATCCAATTGTCGTTGGTTGTACCCTAAGGCTATTCAACTTATCCATCCCTAATCAGAGCATTGCTTTTGATCCCTTGATTTGGAAATCATAATTCCTTTGCATTTGACAATTGAGTTAGTCAGTTGTTTCTATAATCTGATCTCCTTGCATTCTTCTCCCTCTAGTTGAGTACCGATACTCGTATCAGATCCCTTGTGGACCATCAAGTCCTTTGTTGGATTTATCTGACAACGCCCTTCATATTCAATAACCTTGTGAGCCTTTCCTCGGATACATAATGCCTTTGGTAAATTGTATCCTCTGCTTTTCTCAACCATGCTCTGCCATCGAGTTTGTGTTATTTACTCTTGAAACTTGTGGTATATGTTTCTAAGAAGCCCCTATGGGTTGAACATATGCCTTCTCTAAACCGTGTGAACCCGAAAGTTTTCACGAGTCATACCCTTCTGGTGCTTCACCAGACAAAATTTCAACACTACAACTTCATCGAACGTGAGAAGTGAATGAAAGGTTATGCATTGGAGAAGTGGGAGTCGACCTTGAACTTGTGTTCATGCCCATGGACGCGATATATATCCTATCATGAAAGCTTCTTGTAACAATAACTATTTCCTTGATAACTAACCTATGGTATCTGTGAATTGATCCCTTGCAACCGTGGTTCCGACCATGATTGTTCTTCTTTGATCTCATTTCTCGGACAAGTTAAAACAATTGTCTCCTATGGATCAATACGCCAGTCCAACCTTTACTTTGATCTTGTGTCGAGTATTACCCCCCTGGTATCTCGAGATTATCATGGAACTGCATAACTTCTTATGAGTTCTTCATCAAGCGCTACCTTCCAACTAATTCCAATTTTTCACGGGCTCTGAGTTATTGAACACTCAAAGACACCGATAACTGAACCGAGTCCGCTCTTCGGTTCAACAACTCTTCAGTAAGCTTCTATAAGTACGAGTTTGTACCCGATCACGCCATTCCTAGCCTGTTTGGCTATATCATTGTCGTGACGATTCTAACTGTGCTACCTGGTCCTTATTCTCGGAGCACCAATTTTCGACGATGAACTAACCTTACGTCGATCCTCATCGTCATATCATTTCGCCTTGAACAACAAGCTTGGTTTCGAGTTTGTGTCGTACCCTTGGTTCCAATAACCTTTCACTTCATCATTACTTGACTTGATGTCGTTACCGATCGATTACATCTTCATGAACTCTCGCGACAAAGGTGTCGTGATCATCAACATTCTGAGCTCATCCAGGATATCAATTGAATTCATGATGAGACATACCATACTTGCCCTCGATGAATGGTATTATCGTCGACCACTTTATTGCCCTCCCACCAACACAAGCTTGTTCATGTTTGGTGTTATACCTTGAGTTCCTTGCTATCCAGCAATTGTTCTTCTTTACCTTGGAGTATTACCTTTATGTCAAGAATGTTCTGAGATTTGTTCCACCTCTTGAGAATTCTTGACATAGAAATACTTCTCACCATCACCATTCTATCTTGGCCCCCGTGTTAATTCCAACAAGTGAACGGTGTTGTTTGGATTCTTTCCTTCTAGCAACCCTATTTTTTTTTTGAAGTTAATGGTCGAAAGTTCATTCTTAGGCTATTGACTATTGAATCACCATTCTGACATTGGTCGTGCAACCCAACCCATATTTCGGGTGCACCTTTCAACCAATGTTTAATCGTGTATGTTTTCCTCGAGCATACATTTTATACCATTTGATCTGACAAATGTCATCTTCTTGTTCACATTATTGTGGAAATCCATCTTTTGAAAATCTCAATGAATTGTCGCTGAGTCAATCAGCCACCTCCTCACCTCTCCTTGGTTTAATGATGAACTATTGTTTCAGGAACCCGCTCCCATAGTTCATTTCCCGAGAATCTTGCAATGCCATTTCAATGATTTGTGTTGCGCCTTTTCTTCTCGGACATCCTGAGTCTGAGGCATCATGACACCAATTGGATCTGAATCTCGGTCAGATATGATGGTTGGGACAACTTTCCAGGAATTATGTTGTTTGTCCTTTGATGGCCCGGTAACATGATGTCATGCCTAGCACCCCCCCTGGCTGGAGGACCTATCATTATAGATTCCTTTTCAGCAAGGTTATTCATTCACCCATGAGGAAATTGTAAGACTTATTCCACAAGTTATTACTGATGGATCCTTCGTGTTTACAGAGTCTGGTCTTCACATGAAGACCATGTCAATTCTATCTCGAAGCATGTCTATGGTACTTCGATGTTTCAACAAGAACATTTGAAGCCCAATGCTAAACATTTCTTGCTCAATTATCCAAACACCGTTGTATGGATAATGTCATGAAAATTTCTCTCCCCTCACCTAGAGGCTTTTCTACTTAATATCATGTCATGTTTATCATGTTCTGCTTGTCCTTGGGAAGGATATACCCCTGAAATATGTGTATAAACACATTTTCCATTCCATTGTTCTATTTGATCTGGTGAGCACCTTTTCCTTTCCATTGTTTTGTTTAACCTTTCTTGTGATCTATATGATCTAAGCAGTAATATTCTCCTGCTTATGTAAACACCTCGGTGTACAACTCTGTCAGCAAGACCCTGTTACTATTGTTGAAAACATTCCGATAACCACCGATGGACGAGAACTTTGCCTATTGGCCCGCCTCGTTCAACGAGCAGGAAAATGGTTCTCTTCGTCCCTCGCCCTTGGTATCGATGTTGTTGCCGACATGTCTGACAGGCTACCCTTTGACACACCTTACTATCATGACCGTGCAAAATGTCGGCCCCCTTCCTACTTTCAACCACATGGTGGGCCCATAACCCACAGTTCCACAGGATCGAAACCTAACTCTCCTGTGCTTCCCTGTTGCCAAAGTTGTTCCTCGCTCTTGGCGTCGTATGTAACTCATGAGGCACCTTCCTAGTGATCAATTCTGGTATCCTACGCAATACTTATTCCCGTTGCTTGAACCCCTTTCAGACTTTGTTTCAGGCATCGAACGATTGCCTACCCACTTGAAACTTCCCATAATAACTCCTTACTTGGCTCTCGATATTTTCGGAGGTTTCAATTCGAGAGTTACTTTCCGCCTCCCTCCCCGATGTTATCTACCAAATAGTCAACCTTGCCGAGGCCCGTTCTCCCGGAGTACTCCCCCTTTATTCTTTCGTTAGTACGATGGAGTTTTCGAAGAAAGGATGCCGACTTCATCTTAATGACCTGAAGCAGAAAAATAAAGACATCAATGTAATGGATCGACCACTTCGAGAAGAGCAACCAAGACCGAGAAGACTCGTTAGTTTTTTTCGCTACCAACACCTTCGCCCCTTACTCCACCGCTTAAATCTCGGGACGAGATTTCTTGTAGTGGAGGAGAATTGTGACACCCGGATAATTAAGCTATAGTAACCCTCACCAAATGATGCCACGTCACCTCGATTTCTGTTGTTAATCACGCGTAGTTCAAGACCGATTCGAAATTCAAATTTAAAATAAAGTCAAACCAGTAAAATTTTCAAATGTCAGAACTAAAAAGTACAAACGGTGACAAGTAAAGCATAGGTAATTATGGTGAAGAAACCACCCTTTTATAAAATGTTTGAATGCTCTAAAATGATTTAAGCAGTAGCTAAAACAACTAAATAAATGCCTTTTGTATTTTATAAAATACTAAACTATTTTATTTGGGGGTTAGACCTTTTTGTGACCGAGGTATAACTAGTAATAATAATTTAGGTGGAACCTTTATGTTTTATAAAATTAAAATAATATAAATCCGTAGAAGAAAATTAATAAAAGAAAAGAGATAAAACAGAAAAACAAAAGACAAAAAAAATAAAGGGGAGAAGGCCACCCCCCCCCACTGGGCCAGACGGCCCAGCCGGCCAGGCCCCCCCCCAACCGGCCCAACTGGGCAAAGGCCCAGCCGGCCGCCCCCATTCCCCATATCCCCCACAACCCAAACCCTAACCCCACCCCGTCACCCATTCCCCCA
>NC_041384.1:415675761-415683200 GCF_002162155.2 Triticum dicoccoides
CCAGCCCGCCTCGCCGGTGCTGGCGCGCGCGCCTGCGGCGGCCGCCCGGGTTCGCCCGTTAGCGGGTGGCGACCGCACCCTGCACCCAACGCCCGCAAGGCCCCATGGGCCACTGACCACAAGGGCCCGCCCCCATAACGTTTTATTAAAAAAAAAGGAAAAGGAATTTAGATAAATATAATTAATAATAATAATAATGAATAAAATTAATTAATTAAGTAAATAATTAATTTAATTAATCCTGATTAATTAAACCTAATGACTAATTAACCTAATTAACTACTGTTAATTAAACTTAACTAAGATAATAAGTTAACAGTCACTAACGAATGGGACCCACCCGTCAGGTTGACCAAGTCAACCCTGTTGACTGCTGACGTCAGCATGACATCATGCTGACGTCATAAATTCATTTTTCGAATTAATTAATTAATTAATTAAATTCCAGAAATTAATAAAATCTTTAGAAAATCATATCTTTTAATCCGTAACTCGGATTAAAATATTTTCAACATGAAAGTTGCTCAGAACGACGAGACGAATCCGGTTACGCGATCCGTTCGTCCGCCACACACCCCTAACCTATCGAACCCGCAACTTTCCCCCTCCGGCTCCTCTGCCCGAAAACACGAAACACCGGGAATACTTTCCCGGGGGTTTTCCCCCCTTCACCGGTATCACCTACTACCGCGTTAGGGCACACCGAACACCGCGTATTGCCTTGATATATTTTGTGGTGCTTTGTTTGCTCTGTATTCATTATTTCTTCCCCCTCTTCTCTCCGGTAGACTACGAGACCGACGCTGCTGCTGACCAGTTCGACTACGGAGTTGACGACCCCTCTCTCTTGCCAGAGCAACCAGGCAAGCCCCCCCTTTGATCACCAGATATCGCCTACTCTTCTCTATACTGCTTGCATTAGAGTAGTGTAGCATGTTACTGCTTTCCATTAATCCTATTCTGATGCATAGCCTGTCATTGCTGCTACAGTCATTGATACCTTACCCGCAATCCTAAATGCTTAGTATAGGATGCTAGTGTTCCATCAGTGGCCCTACACTCTTGTCCGTCTGCCATGCTATACTACTGGGCTGTGATCACTTCGGGAGGTGATCACGGGCATATACTATATACTTTACACTGTTACATTACCTGTGATACTGTTCGGAGTTGGGGGCTGAAAGGACAGGTGGCTCCACCCCGGTAGAGGTGGGCCTGGGTTCCCGACGGCCCCCGACTGTTACTTGTGGCGGAGCGACAGGGCAGGTTGAGACCACCTAGGAGACAGGTGGGCCTGGCCCTGTTCGGCGTTCGCGGATATTTAACACGCTTAACGAGATCTTGGTATTTGATCTGAGTTGGCTACGAGCCTATACGCACTAACCATCTACGTGGGAGTAGTTATGGGTATCCCGGCATCGTGGTATCAGCCGAAGCACTTCAGACGTCAGCGACGGAGCGGCGCGCGCCGAATTGGACTGGAACGCCACTAGGCTAGGTCTGCTTTCGGCCGCCCTCGCAACGTGCAGGTGTGCTATGGGCGATGGGCCCAGACCCCTGTGCGCTTAGGTTTAGACCGGCGTGCTGGCCTCTCTGTTTTTCCTAGGTGGGGCTGCGACGTGTTGATCTTCCGAGGCCGGGCATGACCCAGGAAAGTGTGTCTGGCCAAATGGGATCAATCGTGTTGGGTTATGTGGTGCACCCCTGCAGGGAAGTTAATCTATTCGAATAGCCGTGATCTTCGGTAACAGGACGACTTGGAGTTGTACCTTGACCTTATGACAACTAGAACCGGATACTTAATAAAACACACCCTTCCAAGTTCCACAGACAACCCGGTGATCGCTTTTCCACAGGGCGACGAGGGGAGGATCGCCGGGTAGGATTATGCTACTGCGATGCTACTGGAGATGCTACTTGGAGATGCTACTTGGAGACGCTACTTGGGGGACTTCAATCTACTCTCTTCTACATGCTGTAAGACGGAGGCTGCCAGAAGCGTAGTCTTCGACAGGATTAGCTATCCCCCTCTTATTCTGGCATTCTGCAGTTCAGTCCACTAATATGGCCTCCTTACACATATACCCATGCATATGTAGTGTAGTTCCTTGCTTGCGAGTACTTTGGATGAGTACTCACGGTTGCTTTCTCCCCCCCTTTTTCCCCTTTTCCTTTCTTTCTGGTTGTCGCAACCAGATGCTGGAGTTCAGGAGCCAGACGCCACCGTCGACGACGACCCCTACTACACCGGAGGTGCCCCTACTACGTGCAGCCCGCTGACGACGTCCAGGAGTAGTTAGGAGGATCCCAGGCAGGAGGCCTGCGCCTCTTTCGATCTGTATCCCAGTTTGTGCTAGCCTTCTTAAGGCAAACTTGTTTAACTTATGTCTGTACTCAGATATTGTTGCTTCCGCTGACTCGTCTATGATCGAGCACTTGTATTCGAGCCCTCGAGGCCCCTGGCTTGTATTATGATGCTTGTATGACTTATTTATGTTTTAGAGTTGTGTTGTGATATCTTCCTGTGAGTCCCTGATCTTGATCGTACATGTTTGCGTGCATGATTAGTGTACGATTGAATCGGGGGCGTCACACCCCTCATGGCTCCACCGACCTACTTCTTCCTCCTATATATACCTACGTACCCCCAAACCATTAGAGAGGACCACGAAAACCTAATTCCACCACGCAACCTTCTGTACCCGTGAGATCCCATCTTGGGGCCTTTTCCGGCGCTCCGTCGGAGGGGGCATTGATCACGGAGGGCTTCTACATCAACACCATAACCTCTCCGATGATGTGTGAGTAGTTTACCTCAGACCTTCGGGTCCATAGCTAGTAGATAGATGGCTTCTTCTCTCTCTTTGGATCTCAATACAAAGTTCTCCTTGATTCTCTTGGAGATCTATTCGATGTAATCTTCTTTTGCGGTGTGTTTGTCGAGATCCGATGAATTGTGGGTTTATGATCAAGTTTATCTATGAACAATATTTGAATCTTCTATGAATTCTTTTATGTATGATTGGTTTATCTTTGCAAGTCTCTTCAAATTATCAGTTTGGTTTGGCCTACTAGATTGATCTTTCTTGCAATGGGAGAAGTGCTTAGCATTGGGTTCAATCTTGCGGTGCTCGATCCCAGTGATAGTAGGGGAAACGACACGTATTGTATTGTTGCCATAGAGGATAAAAAGATGGGGTTTATATCATATTGCATGAGTTTATCCCTCTACATCATGTCATCTTTCTTTAAGCATTACTCCGTTCTTATGAACTTAATACTCTAGATGCATGTTGGATAGCAGTCGATGTGTGGAGTAATAGTAGTAGATGCAGGCAGGAGTCGGTCTACTTGTCACGGACGTGATGCCTATATATATGATCATACCTAGGTATTCTCATAACTATGCTCAGTTCTATCAATTGCTCGACAGTAATTTGTTCACCCACCGTAATACTTATGCTATCTTGAGAGAAGCCACTAGTGAAACCTATGGCCCCCGGGTCTATTTTCCATCATACATGTTTCCAATTTATTTTATTTTGCAATCTTTACTTCCAATTTATATCATAAAAATACCAAAAAAAATTATCTTATTATTATTATCTCTATCAGATCTCACTCTTGCAAGTGGCCGTGAAGGGATTGACAACCCCTTTATCGCGTTGGTTGCGAGGTTCTTATTTGTTTGCTTAGGTACGAGGTGAATCGTGCGTGGTCTCCTACTGGATTGATACCTTGGTTCTCAAAAACTAAGGGAAATACTTACGTTGCTTTGCTGCATCACCCTTTCCTCTTGAAGGGAAAACCAACACATGCTCAAGAGGTAGCAAGCATGTATATTAATGGGACACACTAAGTGAATTGTCCTAACATGCATGTTGAAATGGGCTGGCCTTTTTACCTTTCGCGCGTCTGGTTGAGTCGACGGAGACCTCCAAATCCCTCGCCATCGACGCCTCTTTGCTCACATGCTTAATGGACCGGTGGAGGTCTGAGACCCACACATTTCACTTTCGCTGGGGAGAGATGGCTCCTACTCTCCAGGATGTGTCCCTTTTGCCGGGAATACTGTTGGCAGGTCATGCCATAGGACCGTTGGAGGCACCGGCTGATTGGCAGCTTGGTATTGCACAACGTTTCGTGGGTATTTATGACCATGCTCTGCTGCTGACATCCAATAATCACAGACCTAAGTATGAATAGTTGCTCCATTTCCAGGTTAGTTCCCCTGCCACATAACTTTCAGTTGTCGTGCATCTGGTTTTATAGAAGATACCTTCGCTATGTACTAATACTCTGTTTTCTCAATACAAATCCAGAAGTTCCCGGGGTATCCAAGGGTGTCGCTGAATACGACATGGATCACTTGTAGTCTGGAGGCATACATACTGTGGCTTCTCGGCAAGGTGGTGTTCACAAAGAACCATGTCAACACTATTAGCGCGAGCTACATCCCTATTGCACTGGAGATCATGAGCGCTGAGACGTCGGATCAGATCACACACAGGAGTTGGGGTTCGGCTGTCTTAGCGGCTACATACGGAGCTATGTGCAACGCCTGCCAGCTTACGACAGCCTCGTCGGCCCTTCTTGGATTCCCTCTATTTCTGCAACTATAGTCGTGGGAGATGTTCTCTGTAGGACGACCGGACATACATGTTTAGGAGCCTAAGGATACCCTGTTCGATGATGACGTCATCGACATGCCTACCGTCGGTCTGTGTTGGACACGTCGCAGGGCATGTCTCAATCTAACTTTTGTTCTTTTTGTACACTATGTTTCAATCTAACTTTTGTTTTCCACAGAGACGCTATGTTGGTGATCATACTAGACGAGCTTACACGACATTAAATGAGTAGTTTGATGCGTACACTGGGGTGATCTGGCAGCTGTACATGCAAGCAACCATAGATGCAATATACCACGGTGGTTAGTTTGTGTTGTGCACAAGAGATGCCGACTACTGGATGACGAAATCGAAGATCATCTTTGATGTCTTCGTGTAGGAGATGGCCCATCAGAGGGTTATGAGGCAATTTGGTCTTGTGCAATTGGAGACACCTTCCCCTACAGAGGCCCCACTTCAAGGAGACATCCACGGGTATTGTCTAGTTATTCAATATTGCATGGTCTTTCACAATTGTCCATAGTTAAGCACTTAGTTAATTGTTCAACGAACACCAAAATTTTAGGATCACAAAGAAGGGGATTAACAGGATTGCTACTGAGTGGCTAGTTAGGGTTTAGCCGTATGTTACACAATGGGAGACTGCGGGCACACATCTGTGGCACAAGAATCTTGAGTTTGATATGGATGAATCCAATCTCTATCTACAGCGGTACATGACCAGAACACAGTTATGCATTCATCACACTCACCTAAATGAGATACCTGCCCCTACTACGGTGGATATGTACCTGAGCTATGATACTTTGGGCTCTAGGCAGCACACAGTAAGATATATTGTCTTTATGTAATGCAACTAGTTGATACATACTTTGCCGTGCATACCTAATAATCGTCCTGACAATTTCAGGCTCATTTGACTCACGGACTTGGCGAGCAGGTGTCCAACTTTCAGCATTCACTGTCATCTGCACGTCTAATGGTTCCTCGGGCTCAGGTCCATAACTGGATGATGCTCATTAAGAGGAGGCTATGATATGTGTATCGGGCTATCACGTGCACATGCACTTCAGACGTTCTTCACCTGCAGCCCCTACAATGCACCCACCATCACTCCATGCACCAGCAGCAACCGCGTCACTCGACTGGTTAGCTCGAACCCACACATCACCGACATGAGCCGCATCCACGTCTAGTAGAGCAGTGGACGGCCATGCCACCGCCTCCTGACCAGGCTGGTAGTTCGGCATGGCAGCACCAGCCGGATCCCACGTCTGGTTACGTGTTTCGGTCAGGACCCCAGCAGCAAGGTCCCACACCGGGATTCATGACGCAATTACCACCTACAGGTATGTTTCTTCATATTAATTCTTGTCAATATCGATTGGGCCTATGTATTTTGTCATTACTTATGTTCCCTCCATCCGGCAGGTTCCTATGGATATACGGCGCATGGACACATGACGCGTCTATGTCCGAATCCGGGTGGGATAGTGACCATGAAGGTGGGCATAACACACAGGATTACTTGTCGCAGCACAATGAGTGGATGGCCATGTATTCGACTCATGCACTGGTAACCCACAAGTATAGGGGATCGCAACAGTTTTCGAGGGTAGAGTATTCAACCCAAATTTATTGATTTGACACAAGGGGAGCCAAAGAACATTCTCAAGTATTAGCAGCTGAGTTGTCAATTCAACCACACCTGGATAACTTAATATCTGCAGCAAAGTATTTAGTAGCAAAGTAATATGATAGTAGTGGTAACGGTGGCAAAAGTAACAGTAGTAGTTTTTGGTTTTATAGTGATTGTAACAGTAACAATGGAAAAGTAAATAAGCGAAGAACAATATATGAAAAGCTTGTAGGCATTGGATCAGAGATGGATAATTATGTCGGATGCGATTCCTCATGCAATAGTTATAACATAGGGTGACGCAGAACTAGCTCCAGTTCATCAATGTAATGTAGGCATGTATTCTGAATATAGTCATACGTGCTTATGGAAAAGAACTTGCATGACATCTTTTGTCCTACCCTATCGTGGCAGCGGGGTCCTATTGGAAACTAAGGGATATTAAGGTCTCCTTTTAATAGAGTACCAGACCAAAGCATTAACACATAGTGAATACATGAACTCCTCAAACTACGGTCATCACCGTTAAGTATCCCGATTATTGTCACTTCGGGGTTAATGGATCATAACACATAATAGGTGACTATAGACTTGCAAGATAGGATCCAGAACTCTCATATATTCATGAAAACATAATAGGTTCAGATCTGAAATCATGGCACTCGGGCCCTAGTGACAAGCATTAAGCATAGCAAAGTCATAGCAACATCAATCACTACAAAAAAGACACATCCGTGACATTTTGGGCCGAACGATTTTTTTCTGTCATACATATGACACTTCTATGACGATAATTGTGACAAAACCCGGTATCATCATAGATGTGGTGGGCTCCTACTTCTATGACAAAAAATCATGACAGAAAATGGGCTTTTTATCCTGGGCGGGCCGGAGACGCAGCTGCATGACATTCTTTGGGCCGTCCAAGACGGAAAAAATCGTGGTAGAAGCGAGGGCGAGGAAAATTTCAGGGAGTTCTCGGTTACGGTGGGAGGTCGGGGGCCGAGCGATGCGTGTTTCTCTCGTACACGTACGCGCGTGTGTGTGAGGCGTTGGCTCTAACTGAACCCGAGGGAGGCGTTCAGCTCTAACTGAACCCGAGCGATTGCACTGCAGGCTATGCGTTACTGAACCCGAGTGATCGATCGATGGCTGTTACTGAACCCGAT
>NC_041384.1:415683881-415729063 GCF_002162155.2 Triticum dicoccoides
AACAGGACCCCCGTTTCGACCATAGGAGGTCCGTTTCCTCCATTTTGCGGTACGCCACACCCCTCCCGATCAACAGGACCCCGTTTTGACCATAGGAGGTCAATTTCCTCCGTTTTGCGATATGCCACACTCCTCCCGATCAACAGGACCCCCGTTTCGACCATAGGAGGTCTGTTTCCTCTGTTTTGCGGTACGCTACACCCCTCCCCATGAACACGACGCATTCCATTGCCTCCCCATGAACACGACGCATTCCGTTGCCTCCCCATGAACACGACGACGACGTTGTTTCTCCATTCCAACCCAGCCATGTACACGATCCCTCGCCGTACGTACGCGCGAGTAGGCGTTCGAGACCCTTCCCGTATGTACGTACGTGGTCGTATTTTCTTTCTTGCACCCTGGACGCTGTAGGTATGTGTACATGCTACGTGCGCGCCTCTACTACGACACGTACGCGCCTCTACTATGACACATGTGCGCCTCTACATTGACCAGTATATATGTACGTGCACGTTCACGATCAGAATGACAATGCTATGTATGCTTCGACCAGGTGGGTCCCGACTGTCAGGCACTTCCTTGTCTGCGAAGATGTAGCTGGTGGGTCCCAGCAGTCAGGGGGCGAATCATTTTGGTTTTTTTTCCCGGACGCACTTCCTTGTGTGCGAAGATGTAGCTGGTGGGTCCCAGCAGTCAGGGGGCTGAATCATTTTTTTTTTGCCCGGACGCACTTCCTTGCGTGCGAAGGTGTAGCTGGTGGGTCCCAGCAGCCAGGGGGAAATGTTTCTTCCGTGAAATACGGTGGCCCGTCCGGTGGATCCCTGCTGTCAGGTGGAGGAATCATTACTTTCCGCGTAATAAGGAGGCACTTCCTTGCTGCCGTCATGGACCCAGCTGTCAGCCTCTCCACGTACAGTCGACGTCCGATGGAAGTCATTCCTTGACCATGTTGACCACGCCGCGCCGAGAGCACCAGGGCGGTGGACGACGGCGAGGCCTAGGAAGGGGACGACGTGGAGCCGGTGAAGACGCGGCAGTGGATGCCCACGCGGAGAGGATTATGAGGGTTCACTCGTTCGGCTGCGGTGTGAGGCTGTCGTCGCCGCAGGGCCTGGCCAGCGGTGGGAATAGTAGGGGGTGGTGAGGCCTCCACGACAGCACAGCCGGCCATGGGAGGCAGGAGCAGGTGGCACGACCGGCGCTGCTTTGGGCGGCTGGAGCAAGAAGACCAGAGGTTGAAGAAGAACTACGGCCGTTGGATGGACATCGTACGGTCACTGGAGCTAGAATCGTTCATATTGACTAAGTTGACAAAGCCCTCCGTCCCTGTCAACTTAGTAGGCCCACAAGTCAGCCTCCCACCAAGGAGGGTCCCAGCTAGCAGGGGGAGTATTCATTTTTATGCATAATAAGGAGGCACTTCCGGTGGGTCCGAGCTGACAGCGGGGGGAACGTTTTTTTTGCGAAATACGGTGGCCTGTCCGGTGGGTCCCAGCAGTCAGGGGGGAAACGTTTTTTTCGTGAAACAAGGTGGCCCGTCCGGTGGGTCGCCGCTGTCAGGTGGAGGAACAATTATTTTGCTCGTAATAAGTAGGCACTTCCTTGCGGCTGCCGTCGACCTAGCTGTCAGCCTCTCCACGTAGAGTACTCTTCCGATGGAAGTCGGCCGTTGACCACGCCATGCCGAGAGCACCAGGGCGGTGGACGACGGCGAGGCCTAGGAAGGGGACGACGCGGAGCCGGGGAAGATGCAGTAGTGGAAGCCCGCGCGGAGAGGAGTACGAGGGTTCACTGGTTCGGCTGCGGTGTGAGGCTGCCGTCGCCGCAGAATAACAGGGGGTGTGAGTGAGTGGAGGGATGGCCTGGCCAGCAGTGGGAGTAGTATGGGGGCGGTGAGGCCTCCGCGGCAGCACAGCCGGCCACGGGAGGCAAGAGCAGGCGGCACGACCGGCGCTGCTTTGGGCGGTTGGACCAAGAATACTAGAGGTTGAAGAAGCACTACGGCTGTTGGATGGACATCGTACGGTCACTGAAGCTAGAATCGTTCATATTGACTAAGTTGACAAAGCCCTTGGTACGCTCCAACTTAGTAGGCCCATAGGTCAGCCTCCAAAACGGTGCACCCCATATGTTAGGGGGAGGAATCATTTTTTGGGCAGCCGAAGCTAAGAATATCCGAGATTGAAGAAGAAGCACGACATCCGTTGGATAGACATCCAACGGCCACTGCTGCTAGAACCGTGTGTTGACTATAATAAGTTCACAAAGCATTGCATACGCGTCAACTTATTTTTTAGGGGACGTGTCACTTAGTAGGCCCAAAAGTTTGTGGCAGAGAACTTATAGCCCATTTGCATTTTGTAAGAATGTATAGCCCATTTTTGAATTCTAATGGAATTTACAACAACCCATTTACAGTTTGTTAAAAGTACAACCCATTTTCTAGCTAGGACAACGATTAATAATTTCAACCATCCGTTGAAGACAGAATTCAATAAAATTTCCCACATTTTGATGGGATCCGAAATATTTTTATCCCGAAATTTCTAGTGAGATTAAATATAAATTTGTATTACGTAAAAATCCAATGAAACATTGCGTGCGCAACAATGAAAATTTAAGATTTTCAAAATCCATAAATAATATTTTATAAACTAATTTCATGTTCGGTGCATGTTTTTATAGTTACTGCCCAGTTTTTATAATTAAATCCCATTTATTATTTTTTAAATCCAATTTTCCTGTTAAGCCTAATGCATCCCCCCCTAGGAAAGATTTGCAGCCTAGCGGGGCGGAGAATAACAAGTTGACCTTGCCTGGGTATTCCTCAAAAAGACGTATAGCTGGGCTAGCCATTTTCATCTTGAAAAAATTAGTATTTGGGCTAGATATCTGGCCTGGGCTAGATGGGCCACAGCCCGCCCAGTTAATACCTTGCTCTCCTCTGAACAACAACAAAATCATCGCTACGAAAAACTCTGCAGTGCTCACGCCTCAAAAACACAAATACTGCTCGAGCTGCTTGGTCCCAACTGTCGGCCGCACCTTGTGCAATTCTCTCGTTTATATTTACTACATAGTTTGACAATGGTGTGGGACCGTGATGTTAGGAAACCAGGAGAAAGCAAAAAAATAGTTGTACATAATAAGGAGGCACTTGCGTACGTACGGCTATGGCCCTAGTGGGTCCCTAGTGTCATCCAGTCAAAATAATGTCATGTCCTGAATCCTCATGTTCGTTGACGATGTTAACAATGCTTGGCGCCATGGCGAGCGCAACAACTCGAAGGACAATGGAGAGGGCCTCGCAGGCCCTACGGATGGTCTGATACAGCGCCCGCTGCTCATTGATGAAGCCAGGATCGTCGGACACCTATGAGCACCTTCGAGAAACTGAGACGGCATGAAATGGTAAGGCCGCGCTTGGGAGCTCTGGTTTATTTCAAACCTGTATTAACATACAAGTGTAATTTACTCATCATCGGAAACAACGCGTAAAATCCAAGCGTAATGAAACCAAGGGCCCGAAGTCTGTAAGTAAAACCGGCGGGTTACGCGCGTAATTTGAGAGACCAGTGTATATTTTACGAGCACTGCTATATGGACGACATTACCAGACGATACATGCACGACGTGCGTATCATGCCATCCATGGGCAAGGCTGAAACAGCAACTAACGGCTGGATTAGCAATCGTCCGAGTGTCGTTCAATGTTTTTATCGTGTGTGAAGTACTTCCGATATTTTACTAGTGGAAATCGACCAACCAAGCGCCTTCCCCCGAGACCATCTGCTTTAATTTACAAGCATCAATTTTACAAGCGGGTTTGGTTGTTAAACGACAATCCAATCACGGCCGAATATCATGAGTTGGTCGGAAGATCATATGGTTTCACGTCTAACCTACCCGACTTGTCGTATAGGCTATGAATGAAACATCAGACGATGAACTTCTTAAGCACGGAAAGAACAGAAGAGGATGATCTTCTTAACAAGTAAATCACTGGCATTAGATCAACATGCAAAACAATATGAAGCATTATTCTCAGGAGGCACGGTGAATAGCTCGTGATGCCGCATGCCACAACATTCCAAGCTCAACTTTGCAATCAAACACAAGGCCTGGCATTACATAGACAATATTCAGAACAAACTCTTAACATAGGAATATCTCAGCAGAGTAACTATTTACTTCTAAACTGAACACATGAATAGGAAAAACACTCGACGCTGCTCACAGCAAGGGCGTCCCACTCAAAAATATCAAATGCATGTCTTCTGGCTAAGATCAATGAGCAAATTATGACGAGGTTTTCCAATTCCAATATATTAAACTAACGTCTTCTTGCTAACATCAATGATTAAACTTTGACAAGCTTTTCCCATTCAAAATATGTAATGCCTATGATCGTGGAGTCCTGTCGTAGCTTCTTGTACTTGTTTGGGCACTTTTTGCCCAGGGCACTCCACGTGTTGTTAAATTGCCAATGGTCTCTGCAGACTAGTCATGTCATCGCTGTCTAATAATACTCTGTAAATCTTCTCGGTCATTCCTTCTGTAATGTAGCACAAACAGTGTCTGCTTCTTTCTGCAAAGTGGAACGACCAACTGGACCCAGTAATGCAGCAGTTTGCCTTACACATTGGCTCCTTTTGTGCAGTTCAACTAAAATCGAAGTCGGAATAAAACCGAGCTTTAATTTTGATATCCCTGTAAGCAACAATAGGTATAAGGGAAACAATTAATGAGAAATAACAGTTGATGACTTGTACTCCCAGAAGAAAAGCATCTACTGATCTACTTTATCTTAATGGGAAACAAAGTAGGAGAGTAGCAATTCCCCATCGGTGTGATTCATTCATATTGACTGAGACATTATCTTAACAATGCCTTGTTTCAACATGTATAAAGAACGACAAAGCAGAAAAGTACCATTCCTAAAACAATGCAACTGATTCATTTTAACAGAGACATTATCTTAACAATACCTTGGTTAAACATGTAGAAAGAACTACAAAGCAGGATAGTACCATTCCTAACAAGTGTTGCAGTTTTGAACTAAGATTTAGTAGTTTATTAATTCTGAGAGTGGCATTGCTTAATTTTACCAGCGGCATTAGATTAATGAAAAGCATAAACAGTTCCAGGGGAGAGTGGGCGCAACAACAGTATGTGCTTCCATCTACTTATAAAGGGGGTGATGCAGAGTTTGTTGTAACAAAGCAACAAGCATCATGTCTGGGTTTGTCCCATTTTTGTTCACATCTTAATGGGAAAAGACAGCAGTACAATTGCTTCAATTCAACATTTATTTAAAACAATACCAATACAAGTAGCACAACATCTCAAAGCACACTGCACAATCATGTGGATGAAGGCCTGTACTGACCTTTCATGAGACGGACAAGATAAAATACGAATCCGCCAAAACGAATAGGAAATCAAATCTTGTTTTGTGCAGTTGCACTAAAATCAAGCAAAGTGTTTCGCATAGCGAAGCAAAATGTCGCAATAGCAACAAGTTGAATAGATATCCCTATTTAAACAAAGGCAAAAAGGAATCAATTACTGGCTAATAAAGGAGGATGAAACATGAGGCCACAAAAATGGTAATCCCGCCAATCCCTAACAAGTGTTGCAGTTTTGAAATAAGATTCAATAGTTAATTCTGAGAGTGGCATCAATTACTGGCTTATAAAGGGGGTGATGCTGAATTTGTTGTAACAAAGCAACAAGCATCATGTCTGGGTTGGTCCCATTTTTGTTCACTACTTAATGGGAAAAGACAGCAATACAATAGCTTCAATTCAACATTTATTTAAAACAGTACCAAAACAAGTAGCACAACATCTCAAAGCACACTGCGCATCATGTGGTTGAGACCAAGATTTGAAACAACTCTCCACGAAGACAGGAAACAAATCTAGATCTCCTTTTGTGCAGTTCCACCAAAATTAAGCAAAGTCACCGGTGTGACATTCAAGTTGAACTGCACAAAACACTCTTAAAACATAAGTGTTTCGAGTAGCGAAGAAAAATGTCGCAATAGCAACAAGTTGAATCGATACCCCTGTTTTAATAGAGGCAAAAAAGGAAACAATTACTTGCCGATAAAGGAGGATGAAACAAACGGTGACAAAAAAGAAGCATCTAACTTATCTTGGATGGAAAACAAAGTAGGACAGTAGCATTTCTAAAACGGTTTCATTGATTCATATTAACAGAGACATTCTCTTGAAACAACATTCGTTAAAATGTAATTTACTTTTAACAGTGGCATTGCTTCAATTTTCCGGTGACATTCTTAGATTAACAACAGCAAAATAGCTGTATGGGACATGCCAGCACCATGTGCGTCCACACGTATAAATGGGTGATGCAGAGTATGTAGCCAAGCAGCATATATGCGCTGGTCCCATATTTGTTCTCTTTGAACCTTCTTCCTATGTGAGGATAGCAAATCTAGTCCTGCACAAACTACCGACCCCCCAGTTTCTTTCCCCTTTCAACAAAGAGATCGGTTCCTTACAGATGTGTGTACTGGGTTACCCCCTTTTCCCTTTTCGACCTACAAAGCGGCTGGATAGCCAGTCTATACTACTTTTCGCCCCTCCTTTCCTCATTGAACCATGTCCAAGATTCTTGCTCCAGCCCACCGCACCCTTCTTTCCTCTTTGAACTAAGACCTAGATTCTTGCTCCAGCCCACCGCACCCTTCTTTCCTCTTTGAACTAAGACCTAGATTCGACTACAGATCGAAAAAGATCCACATGCAGCTAGAGCAACGATGGTTTCAAAGAAACTTATACCTTAGGGTCGTCGGGATGTGGCAAGGCGTGCGGCGGGAGGCCAGATCTGCCCACACTATGTACGGCAGCAAGGAAGAAGGGGTCGGTGGCCCTCCCGCACAGTCGCTGGGTGAAAGAGAATAGCGCAGCCGGCAGTGGATTGCCTCCCTCGCCGAAGGGGATAGAGTGAATGTTGCACCTCCTCCCCTTCCCGGTGCGACGGGATACAGATGCCTCCTTCACCAGCTGTGAGGGGGGAGAGAGAGACAAGAGGCCAACACAATCTTGTTTAGATATGGTGAAGAGAGGGTGAGAGACTGTGAATATAGCAAACCCTAGCAAATGAACGCTGAGCCTCCAGCGTGTAACATATATGTAGTGCGGCGAGCGTGTGGAGAGTGCAAACCCTAGCGAACAAGCGCTGAGGCTCCTGCTTATATATATATACTACTGTAGTACGAATTGAGCTCCGGTGCCTTCACTGCACCTACTTTTGGCTGTATGACAGGTGAGCCAGCCACATTTTGGGCCCACCTGTCATGAATCCAAAGGCAGGTGCACTAAGTCAATGAAGCTGCGTCCATATAGTACTCTCGTGTATACGACTAATATATAGTGCAGTGGTTTTCTTATTCTCTCCATAACAATCATTTTAAATTGTGTAAGTATGAAACGAAACTCTTTACTTAATGTACAAACTGATTTTCTAACGTACCAAGAAAGAAAACTCGATCAAAAACACGCCCCTGCTTCCAGGTCGCGAGAGTCGTCGCGCACACACACATTGTCATAGACATGCATATCCGTGTTTACGTAAAAGTCCATTTCCATCTCCATCTCCAATCATATTTGTCCAACTGGCACATTATTTACGTTGTTAATTATATACGCAGCAATATTAACATACGGCATCTCTTGTTTGCGCACGTCCGGACCGCTGCCGCGGCCGGTCCTGACCAACCCAAACTCTCTTCATCACCCGCGCGTGCTTCCCGCCCGAAACGGTCAGTGCCGCATTCATGCCCGACCAGAGCGGACGCGATCTCTCACTGGCGCCGGCATTGAAGCGGCGCGCTGGCCGAGAGAGCGTCGCCCGCGCCGCTTACGGGTGCACGCGTCTGCTCCGCGTTCAAAGGTCGCAATAGCCGGCTACAACATGCATGTAAAAAGTTCTTGGGAGTCTGTGCTATAGCTAGCTGTCCTCCCCCAGCTCATCAATCTCTTCCAGTAGTGCTAGTACTCCATGGCGCGATCCATCGACAAGCAGGTGGGAAAGTTATCGTATACTCGGTTTGCAGTGAGTGGCATGCCGAGCGACCGTGTGGGGTCGAGCCGTGGAGGAGGGTGAGACACGAACATGACAGACGTGATTTAAACGTTGGTTTTGCTCGATGGCGCGATCCAACAAAACGAAACGTTGGTTTCTCTCCGTTTCCATTTTTTCTCTGAAAAAACGGAAACTTTCCACTCCATTTTCATTCCTATTCCAAGGTTGCCCCGTTACAACATTCCATCAAATACAAAGGAAAACTAACACGCATGCTGATGCATCTCAATGATTCACAGATCATAGCCAATATTTACTTCACGACTAAAGAAAAAGTTGTGAGAGCATGTACGAAAGAAAAACTACTGATGGGGTCACTACGACTTAAACCCTAAACCCTAAACATGATTTAATTTCCTGGCCAGGTAGAACCTGTCGAAGGAAAGACGGCTGGCACCCTCGGATCATACGATGCTTTTGTGTAGTTCCACTAAAATCGACCTGAGCATCCCCGATGGCAAAGATATTGAAGAAGTGTGATTAGAATAATAGTACTGGCACGAGTTCATGAGACATAAACTCATCACAAGTAGAAGCCAGTAGAAGTAGAGAAAGATCGACATGGACATGGAGCTATGGCAGTAGAGCAAGCCAGCTCCAAAAGGAAGATGGACTACCTGGGACGTCGAGCTGTAGCTAGAAGGGCGGTTGGGACGCGGCATCGGCCCATGTCGCGGCGACCCCCGATTGGGATGCACCGACTGTGAGTTTTCTCCCTCGCCGATGTCGACCGCGTCTACGCAGAACATTGTTCCCTTCCCCTAGCTGCGGGATCAGGCCCATCGTTCTATGCTTGTGAAGAGAGCAACCTAAGCAAGCAGGCTTGTAGCTTAGGCTCCTGCAAGTGTATATATAGTGGTTTTCTTTTTCTCTCCATATCAACCATTTTATATTGCGTACATGTCATTCAAGAGTGAAATGATGGTTGGCTCTTCAGACTAACTTGCTGTGTGATTTGACTGCTCCTTAGTGGCCCCTACACGTACTCCCCCTACGTGTATGCAACAGTCACACGTACACATTGACGCAAAAACGCGCGCGACGCCCTAATGCATGCATGTCCGAGCACACGACGGAACACACATGGTCACGCTCAAGTGCTCAACCTACACGTGCATGCACACACATACTCAGTCAGGGTGAGCTAGTGACCGTATAATCACCGGAAAATATATATATTGAGCGCAATGAGCGTATTATGAAGTCCACTGACCGTATTTTTACAAATATACAGTGACAGACAGTGTATTTATCTCATTTGAAATTAAGCCATATTAACCGGAGAGGAGGCAGTATGGACTAGCATTACTTTGCTGTGTCCCGTCAACTTGCCGAACGAGGAGAAGGTTGCAGGACGGGAGAACACTACAAAAAAAAGACACATATGTGACATTTTGGGCCGAACGAAAAAAAATTATGTCATACATATGACACTTCTATGATGATAATTGTGACAAAACCTGGTATCATCATAGATGTGGTGGGCTCCTACTTCTATGACAAAAAAATCATGACAAAAGATGGGATTTTCGTCCTGGGTGGGCCGGAGATGCAGCTGCATGACATTCTTTGGGCCGTCCACGACGGAAAAAACTATGGTAGAAGCGAGGGGGAGGAAAATTTCGGGGAGTTCCCGGTTACGGTGGGAGGTTGGGGGACGAGCGATGCGCGTTTCTCTCGTACACGTACGCGCGTGTGTGCGAGGCGTTGGCTCTAACTGAACCCAAGAGAGGCGTTGGGCTCTAACTGAACCCGAGCGATTGCACTTCAGGCTACGCATTACTGAACCCGAGAGATCGATCGATTGATGTTAACTGAACCCGATCGAGCGATTCCTTCGCTACTGCTGCTAACTGAAACCGATCGATGCTGCCTCTGGGATGAACAGTGAGCGTTGCGGGGGGGGGTGGATGAACAGTGAGCGGTGGCATTGCCTCTGGATGAACAGGACCCCGTGGTGTGGTGGAGGGCTGGATGAATAGTAGACGGTGGAGGGGTGGTTGAACAGTAGCCGGTGGAGTAGCGCGCGGTGGAGGCTGGATGAACAGGAGCCCGTGGAGGCTGGAAGACGTCGACGGTGGAGATGAACAGTATCCCGTGGAGTCCCGTTTTGCGGTACGCCACACCCCTCCCAATGAACAGGACCCCCGTTTCGACCGTAGGAGGTCCGTTTCGTCCGTTTTGCGGTACGCCACACCCCTCCCGATCAACATGACCCCGTTTCGACCGTAGGAGGTCCGTTTCCTCCGTTTAGCGGTACGCCAGACCCCTCCCGATGAACAGGATCCCATTTCGAACGTGGCCGGTCGAACACAAGGTCGTTTCCTCCGTTTTGCGGTACGCGAGGCCTCGTTCCATCGCCTATTCCGTCCAAGCCCTCCTGATGAACACGACCACACATTCCGTTCCGACCCAGCCGGTTGGCTCCCACGCGTTCCATTGCCTCCCGATGAACATGACGCATTCAGTTGCCTCCCCATGAACACGACGCATTCTGTTGCCTCCCCATGAACACGACGACGACGCTGCCTCCCCATGAACACGACGACGATGCTGTTTCTCCGTTCCGACCCAGCCATGTACACGAACCCTGGCCGTACGTATGCGTGAGTAGGCGTTCGAGACCGTGCCCGTATGTACACATACGTGGCCGTATTTTCTTTCTTGCACCCTGGCCGCTGTACGTACGTGTACATGCTACGTGCGCACCTCTACTACAACACGTACGCGCCGCTACTACGACACGTGCGCGCCTCTACATCCACCAGTATATATGTACGTACATGTTCGTGACCAGAGTGACAACGCTATGTATGCTTCGACCAGGTGGGTCCCGACTATTAGGCACTTCCTTGCGTGCGAAGATGTAGCTGGTGGGTCCCAACAGTCAGGGGGGCGAATCGTTTTTTTGCCCGGACGCACTTCCTTGCGTGCGAAGATGTAGCTGCTGGGTCCCAGCAGTCAGGGGGGCGAATCGTTTTTTTTGCCCGGACGCACTTCCTTGCATGCAAAGATGTAGCTAGTGGGTCCCAACAGTCAGGGGGAAACGTTTTTTTCACGAAATACGGTGGCCCGTCCGGTGGGTCCCCACTATCAGGTGGAGGAATCATTATTTTGCGCGTAATAAGGAGGCACTTCCTTGCTGCGGCCATGGACCGAGCTGTCAGCCTCTCCACGTATAGTCCACGTCTGATGGAAGTCGTTCCTTGACCACGTTGACCACGCCGCGCCAAGAGCACCACGGCAAGGACTAGGAAGGGGATGAATCAGAGTCGGGGAAGATGTAGCAGTGGATGCCCACGTGAAGAGGAGTACGAGGGTTCACTAGTTCGGCTGCGGTGTGAGGCTGTTGTCGCCGCAGAATAACAGGGGGTGTGGGTGAGTAGAGGGATGGCCTGGCCAGCGGTGGGAGTAGTAGGGGGCGGTGAGGCCTCCGCGGCATCACAGCCGGCCATGGGAGGCAGGAGCACGCGGCACGACCGATGCTGGTTTAGGCGGCTGGAGCAAGAAGACCAGAGGTTGAAGAAGCACTACGGCCGTTGGATGAACATCGTACGGTAACAGGAGCTAGAATCGTTCATATTAACTAAGTTGACAAAGCCCTCTGTCCCCGTCAACTTGGTAGGCCCACAAGTCAGCCTCCCACTATGCTAGGTTCCAGCTGGCAGGGGGAATATTCATTTTTGTACATAATAAGGAGGCACTTCCTTGCGTGCGAAGATAGCTGGTGGGTCCAACATGTTAGCGGGAGGCACATTACTTTCACGAAATACAGAGGCCCTTCCGGTGGGTCCCAGATGTCAGGTGGAGGAATCATTATTTTGCGCGTAATAAGGAGGCATTTCCTTGTGTGCGGCCGTGGACCCAGCTGCCAGCCTCTCCATGCACAGTCTACTTCCGATGGTGTCGTTCGTTGACCACGTTGACCATGCCGCGTCGAGCGCATCCAAGGTGGTGAACGACGGCGAGGCCCCGGACAGCAACGAGCCGGAGATGTGAAGACACGGGAGTAGAGTCATAGACGGAGAGGTGTACGAGGGTTAACTGGTTCTAGTGCGGTGTGGTTCGGCAGTCGGTCGAGAAGAACAGGAGGTGTGGAGGGGTGGAGGGATGAACTAGCCAATGGTGGAGTAGTGCTTCATAGCGAAGCGTGCTAAGCAGAGCTGCTAGCAGCAGGAGGCAGGAGGTGGTCCCGGCGGCGCTGGAGGAAGAAGACGAGAGATTGAAGATGGATGCCGGTCGTTGGATGTAAATCCAACGACTAACATGTCAGCATCATGTGTTGACTAAATTGACAACGACTTGCGTTGGCTTCGACCTATTGGCTCACATTCAGCCTCCAAAAATGTGGCACATATTCAACCCATTTTTTTAGAATTTACAGTCTTTTTTTGCGCGGTAGAATTTACAGTCAATTTGATCTTTTTTTTGAATTATAGCCATTAGCTGGGCTGGGGAACAAATAGTGTAGCGTCCATGCGGCCCATTTATTTTATTTCCTAAAAAATTAGAGGCCATTTGCACTTTCTCAAAATACACGATTTTGCTTGGGTTGGGCTAGCAATGTTATCAAAAAATAAAAAGGGGCTGACCATTTTGTTATAAATATATTTAAATAATAAGTGATATTATTACATTCGTCCTTAAATCTTACCATGCTTTTGTACACAATCACTAGGATTTTTGTGCCAAAACAATCCAGGATTTTATTTGTTAATTATAAATATATTTAAATAATAAGTGATATTATTACATTCGTCCTTAAATCTTACCATGCTTTTGTACATAATCACTAGGATTTTTGTGCCAAAACAATCCAGGATTTTATTTGTTAAGAAATTATTTTTATAAGTTAATAAGATGTGGGATATTGTTTTCTTACATATGTAAGTATCTGTTAAATATATGATGACAATAATAATAATATATAATAACATATAAAATAATTTTTTTTAGAAAAACAGGGAGCATATCCCCGGTTCCATTGCTGAGAACGAAACCACAACATATTCTGATACAGCAGCTCAAAGAGTAGTTCGAAAGCAAAGGTAGAAAAGCTACAAACTAGGGGGGGTGGATGAACAAGTTCTCTAAATAACACAAATCACCCGAGTAGTGCCAAAGGCAGAGCGGATAGAGCACTCAAATGACACAAGGAGGGTCCAGTGAAGCCCTCATGGTCTTCAGCCGAGGGGCCGTGTCAGCCTGTGGCGACCAGTAAGCAAGCGGAGACACCGGGCTGGAAGGCGTAGCATGGTGGATGTCCCTCTTTTTCGGCGCCAGGTGCCCATCATCTTCATTAGAGATCTTGAGACGAGCCCACGGGTCCAGCCCCAGAGGAGGTCGAGCCTTGTTCAGCCACAAGTGATCGCCAACGGTTTCTGGAGGGATCTTGTTAGGGTTTCCACGAAGCTCATCCACTTGTCCTTGTCTGATCCGGAGGAGAGAATCGCCCAGTTCCTCACCATGTTCCTGGTCAACCTCAAGACCTGCAGAATGGAAATCCAGGAGGTATTACTGGAAATCATAGCATTTCTATATTTCCAGAGGCACCAAAGGACAGCTGAGCTAACAGTATTTAAAACCGAGCACTTTTTGGTAGCAATCCAGAATCTGGCGACAGATTCGAAGGATGAGCCAATCTGACTAGAGAAATATTCCTCAATGTGGGCCCAGAGATGTTTAGCAACTATACATTCAAAAATAGGTGAGAACAAGACTCTTGTTCCAAGCAGTAAACACAATCAAGGGGTTTAATGATGTGTCTCTTCCTAAGGTTATCCCTAGTCATCAATTTGATTTTGGAGAGAAGCCAGAGAAATACATGAATTTTAGGGGGAACTCTCAATTTCTAGACAGCAGGAATAAACACGGGTTGAACCCCTCTAAAGTTGATAACATGATAGAGGGAGCTGGAGGAATACTTCCCCTTATTGTCCAGCTGCCAAATCAGGACATCCGGCTCGGTAGTAAAGGTAATGCTTTTGGCAATTTCCTCCAACTGGAACCATTGTTCCATGAGACTATCACTAAAGTTCCTTCTAAAAGAGAGTTTTAGGCATTGACTGTCCCAAACTTCATTGACACTTTTGTTAAGCTCATTGCAGACCGAGTAAATAGGCCAAAATTGGACTGCTAGGGGGGACGTGCCAAACCAAGTATCTTCCCAGAACCTGGTTCTACTCCCATCCCCTATGTTCCATTTGTAGCCAAATTTCACAGCATGCATAATAGATTTTAATCCTTTCCAGAATCTAGAGGTCTTGGGGTTGGAGGAAGGGACAAAATATTAGGTTTATTTCCTAGGTATTTATGGGCAATAAGAAGCTTCCAGGGTTTCAGGTCTTCCTCATACAATCTTTTAATCCAAGACCCTAGAAGACAGATGTTAATTTCTTGGAGGTTAGGTGTGCCTAGTCCTCCAAAATCTTTTTTCGTAGAGACTCGGGCCCAATTAGCAAGGTGTAGCTTCCTATTTCCCTCAAAATCATTCCACAAGCAATGAGACATCTGAGAATTGATGAGGTTCACTGCCCATTTAGGGAACTTGAAGAAGGAGAGGAGATACACTGGAATGCTATCCAAACAAGCTTGTATGAGGATCAATCTACCTCTGTAAGAGAGAAGTTTGCCCCTACAACCAGCAATGCTTTTAATGATTTTATCCAGAAGGGGTTGGATATCCTCTCTCCTCGGTTTATCATAGTGGAGAGGGATACCTAGGTACTTAATGGGGAAGTTACCTTTATTACAGACTAGAATAGAGAGGAAGTCAGCTAACTCCTGATCATCAATGTTGATAAGGATGAGTTCACTTTTAGAGTAGTTAATTATCATGCTTGAGACTTGTTCAAAACAGGTTAGAACAGTTTTCAGATTGCTAGCATGTGTGGAGTCATTGTCTAAGAAAAGGATGGTATCATCTGCATATTGAAGGCGGATGATGCCACCAGGGCAGACCTCACGACAGAGCCCTGCAATCAGACTATGATCAGCAGCTTTGCTCAGCATTTTAGGAAGAACGACCACTACTAAATTAAACAAAAGCGGGGAGATGGGGTCACCTTGCCTAAGGCCTTTACCAGCAAGGAAAAAATCACTTTCATAGTTATTTAACTTGACCCCAACAGACCCCCCATGAGTAAGTTGCTGGATCCAACTAGTCCATTTACCCCCAAAACCTCTAAACTCCAGGAGTTTCATAAGGAAATCAAGGTCAACTTTATCGAAGGCAGTCTAAACTAGAACTACCATCTAGATAAAAATTCTCACAAACAGAGCCTTTAGATCTGTTTTGGTGAGGGTAAATAAAGGAAGAGCATTCAATGCCATCATTAAGAGAAGTAACATCTACACCAATCTTAGCAGTAATGGCATTGAAGGAAGGATCATTAAAGTTGGAGAAGGAAGTGTGTTTCATACCCTGGGATTTTTGCACTTCCAGGTTCTGAACCTCTTTGAGCTGTTGAGCCTTTTCAATAATGGTTCTCTTGTCACCAGCTACCCTGGCACTGGTTCTGGTGGCTTGAACAGGACTCCATTTGGGAAGGTGCTTCTCCTTAGGAAGGGCAGGGAAGTCAGAGTTATACTTTTGAGTCCAAATTGTCTGGGAGTTCAGTTGTTTCAACAAGTGCCTCTTGATCCTCTTGTAGATCTACAGAACCATCTAATTCCATCAGATCATCATCTTCTAGGAGCTTCATTTCCCTGAGGAGGTTGAATCCATCAGTTTCATCAAGCACAAAATTCAAGATCTTTTCCTGGATGCTGAGTTGAGGAGTGTATGGAGAATCAGGGAGGTGTGTCTTGAGGACTGAAGTGGTGTAGTTTCTCCAAGCATCTGATTGTGGCCAAAAGACTGTCCTCTAATGTTAGGGGCCCCAGAATTGGCAACAGGCCCTTTATCTGATTCAGATCTAGAGCTCCTGTTGGATTCAGCATCTTCAGTAAGATTGGTACCAGTTTCAGCTGCAGAGACATATGTACCAGCAGAGAGGTTGGTGGAGGTGCCAGTTTCAGTGGGGGTTAAGGACTCCACCTCAATGAGTAGCCTGTAGATTTTGTTCCCAACACCAAAAAGCCTTTCAGCAGGGATTTTGGAGGGATCTTTACATAAGATTTTGACCCTAACAGTTTCATAGAATGACTTGAAATTATGCTACCAATCCACATCCAGTAAGACCCCTAGACTAGAAGTGATTTGATCCAGCATAGTCCAGTCACACCACTTGGGGGTTCAATTTCCTGATCTTGATCCAAGTTTCCTGGAGGTGCTCTTCAGCCTCAATCCTGCCTTTCCAGACTTCAACATTGACTACAACATTGTCTTTTTTGAGACCAAAATAGGGGTATCCAGCAACTTGAAATACATCTATTTCAAGAGGGAGTTTGACCAAGAATGTCCACTCATCTAGGGCATTGATTGGCCAGGGCCAGTTGGTTTTGTAAATGTCTGCAAACTCAGTGGCAAGTTCCTGCTTGGTCACTTCACCAGCTTCTACCAGAACAATCCCCACGTTCTTTAGGGAGCCATGATACTTAGCATTTTCATCAGGTGGGTCTATGTGGTAGAACCCTAATCCTGGAGCAGCACTTCCAACATATCTAGCAGAATTATGGGTTTCCATGTGACAGGGCAATTCTCAACTTTATGGGTAACCATTTTGCAGATAAAACAACTCTTGGGCTTGACACATTTATCCAAATGATGCCCTAGTTCCCCACAGTTGTAGAAGATCACCTCAGAGTATGCCATAAGGCCCGAAGTAGGGGCAGGAGCAGCTTTCTGGATGTCCTGTCTCTTCTTTTGCTGATTCTTGCCTTGAGATTTCCCACTGATCTGAGAGTCAGAACCACCACCAGATTGATCTTGGGCAATTACAGGAGCCTGCCCAGATTGTTCCCCCATTTGGGGCGAAGGTGGGCCATACCACTACCCAACCGGCGCTCCCCCCATTGTGATAGGGGAAATTCATCGGAGTTCCTGGTTCCTTCTCATCCTCCAGCCAGATGTTGTCTCTCAGGAAGCAGAAATAACCACTTGATAGCTCAATTGAAGCAGATTGCAAGCCTAATTTCAATCTTCTACAGGTTTGGGGGAGAGGTAAGGAAGGGGATCCACCTGCTCCAGCTTCGGTGGTGTGCTGGTGGGCATGAGTCCAGTCAAGCATTCCCATCTTGCAGCATGGCGTTGATCTCTTGAATTCACTTCTCCTTTCGCCCATCGAACGAACGCAATCGGTGGCTCCCTGGGCTTCTCCGAGAAATCTCCTTCGAAGTAGATCCGCAGGGCTAGATTCAGCAGCTCCCAATCCACATGATCCTTTCACATCCGAGCATACCTACGCGAGTGAGAGAACGGATTCGGTCCCTCCTTGGCTTCCTCCCTCGCAGCTTCCTCCTCTACTTCCCTCCATTCGCGCATGCACTTGGTCCAGGAGAGAGCGTTGTCGTGGATCCGCATCGCCCGCTCCCTCCATCTCCTCCCTTGATTCTCCCGCAGCACCGCCGGCGCGACGGAGTGGAGCGGCTGGAGCATCTGCGGGAAGGCTTTGTAGACATGTGGGAGATGCATCTTGTACATCTGCCTGTCTTCCAGCCATTCCCCCGTGGATATGGCCGGTGACTCCATGGGGCGCGCGAGCAGACTTGCTGAGGGGGGCAGGCGCACCCGGAGTCAGGAGGCGGGGGTTGGCGGCGAGATCTATGGCGGCGGCGAGGGTGGAGGTGGTGGCGGGGGCGAAGGGGATCGCGAGAGCGGTCATCTATTTGCCAATTATGTGAACTAAACAGTCAACATATAAAATAATTTAAATATATATAATATAGTTAGAAGGGAAACATAAGTTGGACCTGGTGTTCCTATTCTTATATAGAAAAATAGAATAGACCTCTGCGTTTTCTTCAAAAAAACATAAATTGGGCTGCCAAAAATAAAACCTCGGATGGGAGGTCCATAGGCCGGTCGATACATGACGGCCCTAAGAAAATACAAATAGGCCTATGGACCTCCCATCCGAGGTCGTGGGCTGCGCATGTTAAAGATGAAAGCCTAGACGGGGCAGCCCAAAACCACGTCCAACACTTGCCAAAACTTCGTCCCTCGTTTTCTCCGTGTTTCGCACACTCGACATTGTGTGGGCATTTTGACTATGCATCATATGAAGATGTGCTATGCATGAATGTTGATCAGCATGATGTTAACTGGCTGGTAGTTCCATTTTCGACCATAAATAAAACTTCCAACATGATGTTAACCCTGTTTGAAAAGGCCGTGTTAATATAAATGCTCTGCCTCTGAAAGTTGCAGCTTCTTATCTGAAACTGAACTTGCAGTTTCTTATCTGAAACTGAAACTTGCAGTTTCTTCTCTGAGAATCACATTGTCTGCACTTTTATACTCCTATGAAACTACATTTTTTAAGTGCTAAAAATAGATATCTAGAATTCATAAAATACTTCATATGCTCAATACTGCAAATCTGAAATTCAAAAGACATTCATATCTGGAAGTACTCTCAAAATACACGACACAAAACACAATTCACAACCTGCAAATACTAACAACCGTAAGCTCCTCCTGACAATTCACAACCTGCCCGACCATTGGGCCGGGGGGGCAGCCCCCTCCTATTCCTCGGCGGCAGACAACCGCCCCGTGAGACAATGTGAACGGCGAGGGAGACGATGGTGGGGAAGCGTCATCGGGCCAACTCCTTTTCTCCTCTTGCAGTTGAGTTCGGTCGACGAAGACTCCACTGGCTCGCTCTGGCAGGACACCCTCACAAACGGCACCCTGTAGATGCTCGATCCTTCAATCTCTGGTGGATGCTCCATCTAGGATCGATACTCCCACCACCGCTCCCTCACGATCGGATTCGGTGAATATGTTTGCTCAATGGCCCAGCGGAGCAGCTCTATGTACTCCGGCGTGACTCCCTCCGGGAGTATCGCCGCCTTTTCGCTCTGTTGCAGATATTTGGCCATGGATGTCGCCATCGCCGCTAGTTGGTCCTTGTTGTTAAACCAAGACTGTATCTCCAACATCCTAGCTATCTTCACAGGGTCGCCGTCTGCGATCCTCACATATCGGTTGTACTCCTCCATCGATCTACTTCTCCATAGCACCTTCACTCACCGGCGGTGGTTTTTGAATGGAAGAGGAGAGGAGCAGCGCTGGTTTTGGATTAGAACGGGAGAGGAGCGATGCTGGTTTTGGACTGGAACAGGAGAGGAGGTGCGGTGGTTTTGAAATGGAAGAGGAGAGGAGCGGCGCTGCATTTAGATTGGAACAGGATAGGAGCAGCGGTGGCTTAAGAGTTTAAGAGGAGAAGAGCGGAAGAGCGGCGCTGGTCTTGGAAGTATTTTTTTGTTGTTTTGCGTATTTTGGGTCAAAGTTTGACCACATACTGTATTTGACAAGAAAAATGTGAATGCATGTCACCAAAAATTGTATCGTTTGGTTCGTATCTGAATGTACTTTCAAATTATATTATTTTTGCAACGTATGACATATATTTTATGTGCCAAAATCATGGTCAATTATGACCCAGAATAAAAGGGAGACTAGTTAATGTGGGGTCGCTTTCTTAATTGAAGGGTAAATTGATTTTGATTTTGATCCAGTCACAGCGCACCGGCCCTCTCGTCCAGTCCTAAATCATTGCCGCACGCTCCTCTCCCTCTTCTCCATTGCAAAACCACCTCCTCTCCTCTCCATCATCTCCATTCCAAAACCACCGTCTCGCCTCTCCCTCTTCTAATCTTCTCCATTGCAAAACCACCTCCTCTCCTCTCCATCATCTCCATTCCAAAACCACCGTCTCGCCTCTCCCTCTTCTCTATTGCAAGACCACAGTCTCTCCTCTGTTTTCTAGATGCTTTGCTCCATGGCGCGGGCGCAATCCATGGATACAAAATTAGTATACTGTATACTATTTAAAAGTTGAAGGCGGGGCTTTTCCCGCGTGGTAGGCGGTGGGGTAGTTCCACCTAGTCGGGTCGACAGAGACGCGAGAAGACGAGGGAGTAGGCTGCTGCAAATGTAGGGCTGTGTGATTTGACAGCGAGTTACTATGGACAGGTGGGGCCCCATGATTTGACTTGCCATTATCATTTTAACTGCGGCGCTATGACCGGCGTGAGTCTCCCGATTCCTGACCACCTCCATACACGTGCCTCTCCCAATGCTCCACCATGTAGTAGAGGCTGGCTCTTGCATGAGAGCCCACTTCTTCACTTTTTCCTTGCCTCTCTTTCATCCACATATGCAAAAATGCCATGTAAAGTGCACTATTGTACTTACTTTTACTTGCTCCTACAGGTGCTTAAGCTTGCCACATAGGCATAAAGTCTGATGTGGCAAGTTAATCAAGAAGAGAGAGACTAGTTTGTTGACCCAAGGAAGAAACGGTGCTAAGCGCGTGTACCTAGGTGAAAAGACAATTTTTAGTCTATAGCTAATTAAATGAAGCAAACTTAGCAACACCATTTCATTGGAAGAGGTCACTCCTTGGCAAATGCAATAAATACTAGTACTCCCTGTGTCCCATAATATAAGAACATTTTTGGCACTACACTAGTGTCAAAAACATTCTTATATTATGGGACGGAGGGAGTACGAAGAAAGAGATAGGGAGGAGTAAAAAAGTACACTTATAGCCAACCTTATAGCCAACCTTGTTGTAGTATGAGTGACTAAGTGATGACTATGTATGACATGCCAACATCAGATAGCCTAACGCACCCTGTTAAATCTCCAAGGCCGCGACCGCGCGAGCGACGCGGCGGTCGTGGTAGGCGCGACCATGATACGGGCTGCTGGCACCCCTTGGATCTGAGATCGATCTTAGATCCAAGGGCTCTCGGAAGCCCGTATTGTCGGATTTCGGGTTCCGGCAGACCCTTGAGGTTCGAACAATGGGGTGCGCGCGGAGATTTCGCCTCCTACCTACCTGCACCCCTCCGCCTCGCTAAGATCTAAACTATGGAAAGAACAACACAAGAGACACATGGTTTATACTGGTTCGGGCCACCGTTGTGGTGTAATACCCTACTCAAGTGTGTGGTGTGGTGGATTGCCTCTTGGGCTGATGATGATGAACAATACAGGGAAGAACAGCCTCGCAAGGGTTTGTTCTTGGCTGGGGAGTTGAACTGCTGGGAGGAGCTCAGTCACCTTTCTCTCTATCTCTGATCCTTTTTTATCCTTCGATCCCTATCTCTCCTTCGAACCCCCCTTTGCTCTGTGGGTGGCTGGTCCTATTTATAGAGGCCCTGGTCCTCTTCCCAAATATCGAGCGGGAAGTGAGCCAACAATGGTGGGCTAATTTGAAGGGGGACGGCTAGTATGAGCTATCCTGACAAAAGTAGTCTTCGCCTGCGCAAAGCTCTGGTGATGACACCGTCTTGGGCTCCACGGTGACCTCCGTCTCGTAGTCCTCCTGGTCTTGGTCTCGTTGCACCGAAATGGCAACCTTTGCCTGATGCCTCGGTACTCCGTGGCTGTGCTTGCCCCCTTTGCACCAAAGAGGAAAGGAGGACACCGCGCGGGCTGGCACCCGCCTGGCGCCCTTGGTCATCATGGCTTGCGTCACGGGCACCTCGTGAGGTACCCCACCATCGTCTCTCCGCCTCCTCGTGAGCTATCCTGACGAGGCCGTGCCTGAGGAAGCTCCGCGTCGTCCACCCCACGAGGCTTGGCCCCTCGAGAGGGTCTTGGGTTTGTGTTGGTGAAGATGGGCCGTGCTGGGCCCCCCTTTGAGCCACGCCGCAGGCCGCAGGCAGGAAAGTCTGGGGACCCCCGTTCCCAGAACGCCGACAGTAGCCCCCGGGCCCAAGGCGCGCCCGGACTTGGCCATGTAGGGATGCGGAAGGGCAAGAGCGAAGCGCCGCGGGCCTTAACAGCCTGCGGCCTTGGGCGGCGCGTGGCGGTTGATTGGACATGGGCGGCACTGTTCCCCCACGCCCTCCTTATTTTGCGCCATGCTAGGCGGACCCGTAGTCGTACACAGCCGTTCCCCTGTTTGGTTGCTCGAGCGCCCTCTGTCCTTCCTCCGCTCGAACTCTGGTTTCTGTTTTCAACTCAATCTTGAACCTCCCCCCTTCCCATCGCCATGGCTCCGACAAAGAATTGAAGAGGGAAGAAACCCGTGTCTCCACCTTGCCCGCCGCCGTTGGCGGCCCCCGCCGAGGGCTTGGGCAAGGTCAGCTTGGCTCTGGCCACCATCTTCAATGAATGCGGGAGGACGACGGCCTGGCCCGCGTCCCACTTCTCCATCGACAGGATAGCCATCGAGGTCCCGTATTTTGCCGACGCCCTGTGGGCGGGTCTGGTTCCTCCCTTTTCTGATTTCTTCAATGCCGTGCTTTCCCATTATCAGATCCACATGATGCATCTGGGTCCTGAATCCATCACTCTCCTTTTGGTCTTCGCCTTTGTTTGCGAGGCTATGATGGGCATCCATCCTACGGTGCCTTGCTGTACCACTTCTTCTCGCTGCGCCTTGTTGACCCTACCCAATGTTGGGCGTGTGTGAGCTTCGTTGCCGCGCCTGAGATGGCGGTCTCTGGGATTGACTTCAAGCTCCCTCCGCCTGCGGCTGGGTTCCGCGAGCGGTGGCTGTATGTGGATGCTGGGGTGCCCAACCCCCTGTTGTCGGAGCCAACTTCGCCTGCTGTCCCCAATTTAGGCTGGGGCCAGGAGACGCTTGAGAGCCCCCGGCTCGTCTTCGTCTGGCACCGCGTCGTGTTCTTGAGGTCGCTTGGCGCGACAGTGCCCAAGGTGGTGAAGGAGTTCCTGCTACACCGTGTTGCTCCTCTCCAGCGCCACTCCCGCCGGATGTGGGCCTTCAGCAGGCGCGATGATCGTATGAGGCTCCAGGAAGAGGACCTGACGCCTGAAGTGCTGAGGACGGTTCTCTTGACCCTGACGGGGGACCCCAACCCTGGCAGCATCCAGCAGGGAGGGGCCTTGCTGTACCTCTGCCAGAGCGGGGGCGATTTTGTGAGGCAGATGACTATCTTCGATGAGTGGGGGCCGTGCCCAGCCGGCCTCCAGGGGCCTCGTGAGAACCCAGTGGTGGTGACCGCCCTTCCAGTCAGCCAAGGCGGCTCTTCCTCAAGTGGCGGAGCAGGGAGGCACGAGGCGCCAGAGGCCGAGGGGGCTCCCGGCGGGGTGCCAGCGCCGGGCGATGCTCATGAGGAAGCAGTTATCGGGGCCCGTGCCGCTGAGGCTGAGGGTGACAAGCAGCTGCCCTCTGCGTCTACGACCGAGGCCACTGAGGCTCCGGCGGCTTCTCTTGGTGAGGCGATTGGCGGCGCACATCAGGCAGGTGCCCCTGACGCAGATCGCCTTGACGCTCCATCTTCGTCGCAGGTTGATCCCTGCACCCAACTCTTAGGCCGCTTCCGCGTGGACTTTGAGGCCCTCCGGAAGAGAAGGGAGGCCCTAGGCGATGACTACCCTTGTTGCCTGCTGAAGCATAGGAAGTACTTCGCCACTTATTAGTAAGCCTTCTCCTTTCCCAGCTCCCGATCCTTCTGTTGCTCTTACTGACCATTGCTCCGCAGGCCCCTTCCAGTCGAGCTTGCGGAGACGGCTGAGGAGCCGTCCCCCTTGGCTTCGCCCCCTCCATCGTCCTCAAGCGCTCCAAGCAGTGGAGCCCTTGTGTTGAGGGCGATCGACGAGGCGAACAGTCCCGAAGCGTATCGTGGCTCCGCGCACCTCGCGATCCTTCGCGGGCATTCTCGTGGCATAGCCAGCCTGCCGTGGGCTTCTCGCCTGGTCGTGGACTGCGATTGGCTGAGGTGCTTCCTACGCTCTTCACCTGGGGACGGGCTGGCCCCAGGCCGGGCTTCTGACGCGGCGCACCCGGCCGTCGCGAGGGTGCCAGCCCCCAGCCCCCAGCCCGGAGGGGGAGTGCTGACTCACGGCCCCTGGCGCTTGCTTGGGGCAGATGTTGGTGTGGAAGACGTGCTCGAGCATGCTCGGGAGCGTCGCGCTCTCCGCCAAGGATTCCTTCGAAGGGCGGCTGACGCGGTAAGCCTTCTTGGAGAGGAGCTTGCCGATGAAGACGCGCGCCTTGAGGCCGAGGGCCTCCGCCTGGCTGCAGAGAGGCGCGAGCTGGAGGGCGCCATCGCCCTTGCGCACCGTCAGCGCGATCTTGACGACGCAGAGGCCAAGGCGTCGCTGGTGGCCTCTCGGGAGGCCTGATCTTGGGCCGCTGAGGAGGCTCGGGAAGCTGTCCGACGGCGAACGGTGGCGGAGGAGCGGGCTCGGGAGCTCCTGGCCTAGTGCCACTCACTGGAGGATCAGGTGGAGCTGCGTGAGGCAGCCCTCGCGTCGATGAAGGTGGCCTCCGGTGACTCAGCAGAGCTCCAGAAGCATGAGGAGGCGCTGACGCTGGAAGCCGCCGAACGTACCCGAGAGTACGAGCGCCTGGAGAACAGGGAGCGCTTGGTGACGCAGGCAGAGGATGATGTTGCTGCACAGGAAGCCCGCGTCCTGGAGGAGGTCAGACGTCGAGTGGCGATGGTGCATTTGAACCTCGAGCACGAGTTCAAAGAGAAGCTGGAGTTGATCCGGGCCGAAGCTGAAGGCAGGACTGCTGCCTTGAGGGCCAAGCTGGAGGAGGCGACGCGGCGGGCCGACGCTTTCCGGGCCGCTCTTGAGGTGGTGCAAAGTGAGTTAACCGCCTCCCAGGCCAAGGTGCTCCTTCTCCGCCAACGGGTGGAGGAGGCTGAGGTCGTCGCGGGCCAGAACGCGGACGAGATCCGTCAGCGGCGGATCCTTGAGCATGAGCACAGCCCCATGCTTGCCACGCTCCGGGAGAGAGCCAGCACAGCCTTGGGCAACATCTGCGAGGCGGCTGTTGGCGAGCCGCACGCAGTCAACTATGTCGGCAATCTTCAGTTCTTCACTGACGTGGTGACGCAGCTGGAGGCGCGGTCGGTCAGGGCTGACAGCTTGGTGGAGGAGAGGAGCCGTGCCCTGCTTGGGCGCACCTTTTCTCGCGTCTTCAGCCACCTCCGGAACATGGATCCCCACTTTGATTTTGACGCCGCCATCGCCCCAGTCCCCCAGGCCGTCAGAGGCGACCTGGCGCACTGGGTGGAAGACAATGTGGATGCTCTTATCAGGGCCTTCGCTTCAGACATCGACGACGTGATCGTGGCGGCCGACAAGGGCGGCGTGGTGAACGGCCCTGACACCGCTGGCGGCGACGCGGACAGTGATGGCGAGTTCAGCGACGCCAGCAATGGCTCGGGTGGTGCTCCTGAGAACGCATTGGGGGATTCATCCGACTGATTGTGCATCGCTCCTACTTCCTTGCCCTGCATGAATAGAACTCAGGTTTTGGCCTGATTGCAGTGAGAGCATTTTGGAGGGGGGGGCCTTATGTAAAACTTGTGTTCATCGTATTAGTAGACGCTACATTGCCCATGCGCCCGCACCAAGTGGTTGGCCCAAGCGACGCGCTGGTCGGCTAGTTTACCTTTGTCCCGTGCTGGCCCTGAGGTAGCCCGCGAGGGGTTGTGGTGTCTCGAGTGTTCCCTGATTTGGTTCGTAGGATCTACAGTAAAACACCCTCCTGAGAGGCCACGTCGGCGGCAGTCTGGGCTGCGCGCAAGCTAGGCCTGACCCGGCTCGCGAGGGGAGTCAGCTGAGGCGAAGTGGTAACCAAAATGCGAGAAATTGCTCGAATGAGACTAAGCACCCCTTCCCCGAACACACGCAAATCTCAAATTCGAATCCAACTTGAATCCAGCGGGGAAAGCGACAACCAAAGGGAAGAGCAACGAAAGCAAACAAAAGGCCGCGTCCGGCACCTAGTCTAGTCTTGGACATCTTCTCACCAGCGCGGAGCTAAGTGCTGCCACTGGGCGTGGGAGGGAGCCCCAGGGCCTGAGGCCGGCACCCCTGAGACTCCGGGGCGTGTACAGCCCACTCATTATTACGTGAGAGTGTCACGGGGTGGAGAGCTTCACAGGCACTGGGCCTTCTTCACAGGTACTAGCCTTGCTTGATATCGCCAGATGAGGGCCCCGCCTTGCGTCACACTCTAGTGCCATCAACGATGACCGGAAACCAGGACGCCGCCGATGGGGGTAGAGCGGTCGCCAGCGGTTCCCCCGACAACCACGGGTCCTCCGCCGGGGGCAGGCCCTGAGGCACTTCCCCAGCGGAGGGCCTACCTCTTGAGAACACCTTGCTCCGAACACCACGATGGTGATGTCGGATCCCGGCCCCTCTCCTGCAGCCCCATGCGCCCTCCTCCCAAGGGGCAAGAAACTGTGGGAGCGGGGCAGCTGCTCGCTGTGGCGACCTGCACCTCCTGCGATCCATGGTTAGCGTATGCCTGCTCCTGAAAAATTAGCGGTACCCGATAATCGTTGCCCCTAGCATGGCCAGTGGGACCGTCTCGGGGCTCCCGGAAAGGCTCAGCTTCTGGTGCCTCGTCCCCCCAGCTTGGGCTGAGGAGCGAGCCTTGTTCTCTCTCGTGTTGGTGTCCTTGGTCCATCATG
The DNA here is from genome assembly GCF_002162155.2 of Triticum dicoccoides. NCBI lineage: Eukaryota > Viridiplantae > Streptophyta > Magnoliopsida > Poales > Poaceae > Triticum > Triticum dicoccoides. The sequence continues at coordinate 415,710,525 of NC_041384.1, forward strand.
AGGGGCACGTATTCCTCCGGCGCAAACATCCCGAATGCCACGCCATAATGCTCCGCATGCCACGCGGTCTTGCCTGTCGCGCCCACCATGGGGTGGCAGCGCGGCTGTCCACTGGGGCCGCGGGTCGCGTCGAGTCCTTCTTCGCGGACCGGGAGCGGGGGCAGCGCTGCCGCCGGTCCGGTGCTGACAGCTTCGCTGGCGTTGGAGTAGCCTTGGAGCCCGCGGGCGCGCGCGGAGCCCCCGCGCGGACCGCCCTGGGCTTGAGATGGGAGCTGGGTGGAGAAGGGGTGAGCCCCCGAGGCGACGAAGCCCAGGAGCTCTGCCACTCGCTCCAGCAGCATGTCGCGGCCGCCCTCCAGCAGCCTGCACTGCAGTAGCTCTCGGGCCACCGTGAGCGCGGCCCTCGAGTTCGCCTGCTCCCTGTGGGTGTACGGCGTCGTGGCCGCGGCGTGATTGGAGGCCCTTGCTGCCGACCGCGCCTGCCTTGGTGTGAGATCTGTCGAAGCCTGTCCGCGTCGCCCGCGGCCCGCAGCGCCCTGCGGACCGCGAGCTGCCTGGGGCACGGGGTCGCCCGTGGCAAGCGGCTCTACGCAGGCGGGCCACGCCGCCCACGGATCTGGGTTGCCCGCCAGGTCGCCGGACATGGTGATGACGACGCGACGGGGCACGAAGCGGTAGAAGGTGGATTCCGGCGCACCCTTACCTGGCGCGCCAAATGTCGGATTTCGGGTTCCGGCAGACCCTTGAGGTTCGAACACTGGGGTGCACATGGAGATTTCACCTCCTACCTACCTGCACCCCTCCGCCTCGCTAAGATCTAAACTATGGAAAGAACAACACAAGAGACACAGGGTTTATACTGGTTCGGGCCACCGTTGTGGTGTAATACCCTACTCCAGTGTGTGGTGTGGTGGATTGCCTCTTGGGCTGATGATGATGAACAATACAAGGAAGAACATCCTCGCGAGGGTCTGTTCTTGGCTGGGGAGATGAACTGCTGGGAGGAGCTCAGTCACCTTTCTCTCTCTCTCTCTCTGATCCTTTTTTATCCTTCGATCCCTATCTCTCCTTCGAACCCCCCTTTGCTCTGTGGGTGGCTGGTCCTATTTATAGAGGCCCTGGTCCTCTTCCCAAATATCGAGCGGGAAGGGAGCCAACAATGGCGGGCTAATTTGAATGGGGACAGCTAGTATCAGCTAACCTGACAAAAGTAGTCTTCGCCTGCGCAAAGCTCTGGTGGACGCCGTCTTGGGCTCCACGGTGACCTCCGTCTCGTAGTCCCCCTGGTCTTGGTCTCGTTGCACCGAAATGGCAACCTTTGCCTGATGCCTCGGTACTCCGCGACTGCGCTTTCCCCCTTTGCACCAAAGAGGAAAGGAGGACACCGCGCGGGCTGGCACCTGCCTGGCGCCCTTGGTCGTCATGGCTTGCGTCAGGGGCACCTCGTGAGGTACCCCGCCTTGGTCTCTCCGCCTCCTCGTGAGCCAGCCTGATGAGGCCGTGCCTGAGGAAGCTCCGTGTCGTCCACCCTGCGAGGCTTGGCCCCTCGCGAGGGTCTTGGGTTTGTGTTGGTGAAGATGGGCCGCGCTGGGCCCCCCTTTGAGCCACGCCGCAGGCCACAGGCAGGCAAGTCTGGGGACCCCCGTTCCCAGAACGGCGACACGTATCATGGGAGAATGGAAAGCCACTACCCTGTCGTTCGCACGCTGGCAGTTCGCTCCTACTCGTCCCCGCACGTCCTTCAATATTATGATAGTTCGCTCCTAGTCATCCCGTCCATTCACATTACGGCAGTTCCACTAATCCTAACCCTCCTCCCAAATCCATGGCGTCCCAAATCTCCACGATCGGTGGTGAGTACAAGGTTAGGACCATCACCGGTGATTAGTTTGATGTCATCTACACCCGTTCTTCCGCGATGGTGAAAGGATGCCTTTCTCGCTTTAGACGCATGTTCGAAAACTCAGATGATGAGTGGGTCACTGGGCTAGATGTTGAGTACACCATAGTCCAGGGACCAGAGAAGGATCTAAAGGACAAAGAGAGGAAGAAGCCCGTCGTGATCCAGGTTTGCGTGCATGACTTATGCTTGGTCTACCACATATGCCATGCCGACGTTGAGTGCCAGGATTTTAAGGACTTCCTCAAGAGCAACCTAGTCAAATTCGTTATGTAGACTTTAAGAACGACAGGAATGTCTTGCCTCGGATAGGTCTCATTGTAGGCAACTCCTTCGACCTCCAGAAGAATCGGCTGTCGTCCTCTTGTCAGCCTTCAATGTTGACCCTGGCAGGAGCCATGGTTCATCCTTCGTACGGTAAACTAGAGAAACCTCCATAGACGTTTCATTGTCATGCATGGCAGCGGAATGTACTAGATATAGACCACATCCACTATGCTGCAATGGATGGCTACCTTTGCTTCAATATCTACAAGGGTTGGATGAAGAGCAACAGCCAAGTGTGCGGTTCAAGCAAAGAAGTATCGGCCAAGAGGAAGAGGGACAAGGACGAAGTCGAGGACGTGGACGAGGACTCCGAGTAAGGTGGCAGTGTCATTTCTCGTGGTGGTTCTAATGTAGTGTCTACTGGAATAATTGCAAAGTTTAATTTCAGGTGTGCTTAATTTAATTTGAGGGTTGTTTTGTGCTGAGCCCCCAGCAGAACTATGTTATGTTTCTTCTCATTACTTTAACTCTTCAGTACGTACATACTAGTATTTCTTACATTTCATCTTTTAGTTGGTATAGTACTGCCTCTCGTTTCTTCACATTATATACGTACAATATATATGGCCAACATCATATAGCCAGCAGTTTAGTTGTCAAAGAATTTCAGGGTGCTTAGTTTTGTCAAAGAATTCCAGGATGCTTAGAGGGTGCTTGGATCCAAGGGACTTATTTTAGTCTGACAAAAAATAGTCTCTTTAAGAGGCTAAAGTTCCAAGCACCCCTGACTAAAGAGGGGCTAAAACTAGTCTTGAGACTAAATTTTTTAGTCAGGGGTACCCCTACTAAAATGTGGATTAGTCCTCTCTCTACTCATTTAACTCCTCTCCTTTAACACAGGCGAGTTCTGGATTGGAGGGTTTGGAGGATAATAAATGTTCATTAACTTGATTTTAGCCTTTTTAGTATTTGGATCCAAGCATGGGTGAGGCTAGCATGTTTTAGTCCCACTACTTTTAGTCATGGGACTAAAACGTATCCAAGCACCCTCTTAGTTTTATTTGAGGGGTGGGTTGTGCTGGACACCATTATTGTGACTAGCCTTTTTAATAGTACTATATGCATAATTTGGCGACGAGCGATCTCTATATGTACCACCTTTTTTTTAATTTCAAGTTTTGCTCCATGGCGCAATCCATCGATACTACTACTACACAAAAGTATACATTTTGAAAAGGCTAGAGGGCGGGGCAGTCTAGCTTGGTCGGTTTCACGAGAGGCGAGGGCCTTTGTGATTTGACGGCTCATTACTGCTGGAAGGCGGGGCCTTGTGATTTGACTTCTCGTATAAATGTGTCGACGACCTGATCGAGGAGGAGCAACGAACCGTGCGGTATACTCAAGTTTTCCACTGGAGTAGTACTGCGACAGAGGAGCATGAAACACGGCAGCCCAGTGCCATATGGCGATAAAAATGATCTAATTTACTAGTCATCTCATTGTTAGCATTGTTCTATTCATTCCCTCAAAAAAACCATTGTTCTATTCATGCCTCGCAGAGAACGTGACACGTGCGGCGAAACACCCGAAGCAAAAGATGAAACACAGGAGTGAAAGAAGAAGGAATATTATCGCCCCAAATGATCTAATTCACCGCGGAGTCGTAACTGCTTCTTCATCTCCTCCACGACCTCCATCTCCTTGCACGTCTCCTCCGCCATCTTCTTCATTCTGTCCATGACGCGGGATTTCTCGACGTGAGCCTTCATCATCTGTTCCACGGCCACATTATGTACCTTGACAGCATCCGGGTGCTCAATGCGGAGCTTTGCCAACTCCTCCTTCTGTTCCATGACAAGGGCCTGTAGCATCTTCATGGAGGAACTACTATTATCATGCAGCTTCTTCCAACTGGCGTTCTTCTCCTTCAACAAGTCAATCTCGTGGCAGAGCTTCGCCTTGTCCTCCTAAAGTCGCAGGATTTCGCCGGTCGCCTTCTTCTCCGAGGCAATGCTCTTCTTTAGCAGCATCACCAAGCCGGCGGTCAACTCCCCCTGCTGATTGAGCTCAGCGGGCATGTCGTCGAGGCTCTCCTTCAGGAACTCCATCAAGCCTTGGATGAACTCCTTCTGCTTATCGAGGTGCTTATTGAGCTGATCGGGCATGCCGTCGAGGGATAACGACTCTAGCTCCGCCGGCTCGTCAGGTTCGCCTCCGCGGCTAGGGCGCTCCTGGGAGCCATCACCTGCCCGTGAGAGATCTTTCGAGGTCTCTACGTGGTGGCGATCCCTCTCTTTTTTCTGCAGCCTTGATTGCCACTCCCTTGTTACGAGTAGTTCTCGACCTAGAGCTCTGCTCACCGGCCATGGCAACGCCGGACGAAGAAGAAGCACTTATGAGGAGGAAAGGTAGAGTAATTTTTGGTTAGGTAGTTCCCCTTTTTATAACCTAAGTACTAGCACTAGTACTAATACCTGCATAGTGGGAACACGTTCATGTTTGGTACGTACTAGTAGGTGTGAGCAGGCTTTCGAATGTGATGGGAACAAGGTAAATATTAATTGATGGTTTTGGTTTTGTGGCCCGAAATGGTTCCCGATGAGTTTAGCGGAACATAAATTTCAAGTACTACACTGCTCAAATGCGTAAATATTATGTTACTGTCAAAAATTGGCACAAAATACGAATGAGACCAATGGAAGTACTACTAGCAACCCACGATTTAACTACTCGCATGCGCGCAGTGGAGTAATAATGTCTTTCTTCCGCCCTCACGTCCACTCAATTTGCATGCACTGTATTAATTGACCATCAATGAAGTGAACGACTTTACCCGCGTCAAATTATCACATGGGGTGGATCTTGGTACAAAATTGCGTCCGCCCGTGTACCCGCGTGTGCATGCTAGGGAATGAGAGTGTGCGTGGCGTGCGTGCAAATATTCGCTTCATGCATGTACCACCAGTATGGCTCAGGGAGGACGAGTACATTCTTCTGGAACCAGCAGCACGTCACTGTGATCAATCCACGCAAGGAGGTCGCGACAACGCCTCCACATGTGCCACGTGGCTTCATGAACTGTAAGAGAGACATTGTGTAGCGTGCCATTGGTATTCTAATTTACGTGTTTTGCACATACTCGAAGTACTAGTAAGGTACACGTGCATTGCACGCATTAGATTTTGGAACCAAATTATGAATAAATACCACACTATAGCATGTAAGCTCTGAGTCATATATGCCTGATGTAGCCCTTTGTTTAATTCTTATATTTCATCTCATTCAAAATCAATTAGTTTTTATAAAAAAGCTAAGAACGCGGCAATAGGAAAAACATGGGATTATAGTGGAATGTCATATTGAATCCTATAGGATTGTACGAGTGTTTGATTGTGCATAGAAAAAACGCAGGATTGTTTCAAAGAGGTTTGAGTGGATGGGATGTTTCCTATGAAATCTAGTGCAAAAGAATCATATGGACAAATTCCTATGGTTTACAATCCTACGAATCAAACAACCAAGATAGGAAAAATTCCTAATGATTAGAATCCTCCAAAATTCCTTTGAGAATCCTTTGAATCAAAGAAGCCCTCAATCTATGTTATAATTCATGGAATTGTGCATTGTAAAGCATAAAGTAAAAACAAGTAATGGCAATTCAACTAGAAAAAGAGTTTGGGCAATTATGATACGGAAGATTCTAGAACAGAAGAGAATCACTGTTGTTTTGAGGTTTGTGCATTATGCTTAAGTTCAACCATGGAGTCTGCTAGATTGTACATGTGGCAAAATCCGGTGGGGGGCTAGAAGATGGTGCGAGGGGCCGAGTGGAGGGAGACTATGAAGGAATGCACAAGTGCAAGATCGATATTTAGAGAGAGGTGGCGAACACGTGCGCTGTTGCGCGCAGTGGCGGAGCCATGAAAAATAAATGAGCTAGGGGCCAAGCATTGTTAATCCTTTACGAGGAGGGTCAATTCATGAACTTAAACCATTTTAGCAACAATTGTCTAATGATCACATTCATATTAGCCTCAATATATAGTGATGTTAGGGGGGAGGGGGAGGGCCCTTACTGCCCCCTGTCTTCGCCATTGTGCACGCGTCTGAGAGATGAAGCGGAAGGCATGGATGATGAGAGGGGGACGTTGGATATATAATTAATGTGGGTGTATTAGCTATATATGTTAATCCTATATAGAGAGGTATAGATTGATCAATGTGGACGTGGGAAAGAGGGTGAGACCTCACTGGATATATCGATTGATCGGTTTGTGTGGAAAACTATGAAAGACCTAGCTATATACACACATACATAGAGGAACATTGATCGTTGCGCATGCACGCGTGAGAGATAAAGAATGCCTGATATGATGGAGAGGGGGATGTGTGTGGGTGTGTGACTTCATGGGAGACCGACCTGAAGAAAAAGATTGCATGCGTGCGATGGGTAATGCCGACTGGTAGTGTATGTGCATGCATGCACGAGAGAAAGTTAGTGGTACAATTATAAAGAGAAGACTACTGTGTGGGTGTAAAAGAATAGGTGAGTTCATAATCAATGTAAAGTTGAATTCAAATATTTGAATAAGAGATCCTGATGTTTGAAACCCATGCATGCATGAATATAACGGAGATCTGCGCGGTGTGGTTTGGAAACGAGCATGTTGTAATGTATACACATTGAACAAGGTCAGACTGATTTGAATTTGAGATACCGATGGCAGACATCATTTGGCCACGTCGCATCCGTGCATGGACACACTATTCTAATTGGAGATGATGGGCAGCTTTCGCATCACATATCTATATCTATACCTCTCTATATATATTTTATATTTTTTTATATTGTGTGCGGGTAACTTTAACTTTGAAAAATGGTCATTGGATGAGGCGAATCCGATGGTCCAAAGATGGAAAATTTGAGCACTACTGGCCGTTGGATATCATCTAGATTCCACCAGATTTCGCCACATGTATAATCTAGAAGACTCCATGGTTGAACTTAAGCATAATGAACAAACATCAAAACACAAGCACTTCTTATTTGTTCTAGAATCTTCCGTATCAGAATTGCCCAAATGTTTTCCTACATGATTTGCCATTATTTGTTTTTACTTTATGTCTTATGACGCACAATTCCATGAACCTTAAAATAGATTAGCTTTCTTATAAAAACTAGATGATTTAGAATTAAATGAACTATAAGAATGAAACAAACATATACATCATGCATATATGACTCAAAGCTTGCATGCTATAATGTGGTATTTATTCATAATTTGGTTGCCAAATCTCATGCGTGCAATGCACGTGTACCTTACTCTAGTCTCAATGGTGTTTGTGTGTGTGTTGTGCGTGTTGAGGTGCAAATTGTCTTTTTTTGGGTACACATTAAGCTTGTTCTTCTGAAATTTCAAGCCGTGCCTTGTTATGCCGAAAATTCAAGCTAGCGTCTCTGTCTATCGTGCTGTGAAACTCCCGCCTCTTCAACCCATGCCTTGTTAGCCCAAAATATTTAAGATATATCTTTGTCTCGTTGTGCTCCAACAACTCCCTCCATCTCAACCCGCGCCTTGCTATTCTCAAATTACAACGCGCGCGAAAACTCCCTCCTCCTGTGAAATCCTGACACGCGAAATGCCCGTGGTACCCGTGAACCGAAAGAACCGCCTCAAATCGGTGGGGGTACTTTCATAACTTACCCCACATTTCGGACAAGTGCGTCTCTAAGCCATGGTTCCCCACTACCATCCCATCCGCCCACCCATTCATACACCGAGGCCGCGAAAACCCACGACGAAACCCCACACCCTGCTCCGTCCGCCACCTAGCTGAAGCCTCTTCCCCGACGATGTCGTCCATAGCAATACCTCGACGTCCCTCATCCACCGTACCGGATGAGGATCCGTGGTCGATCTCATCGTCTCGCCAGTTCAGCCACCCCGTCCTCCACCTCCAAGGAGCTTCCCTGATGTTCCCCTCGTCTTTCGTGCCACCTCCATTCCCACACCGCCGTCTTCACCTGCACCACCGGAAGAGCATCATCATCACCCTTTCCTCGGATGAAGCTGCGGCCTAATCGGCGCCACCAAAGAGGTTGTACACTAATCGCCGCATTTTTTTCTTGATTCGATCTCACGGTGATGCCGGCACTCGGTCCCGAGCCGACACGGCGCGGCTCCATCCATGGCAGCGTCGCCGGCCACTTCCTCCACGGTGTCGCTCCCTCGGCGGCGACGTCCACATCAGTAGGAGCTGCTGCTGCTTTAGCTCTCGCTCGCGCTGCTGCTCTGCTCTTGCTCTCGGTCCCCTGCCTAGTCTGCTCTTGCTCGTGCTGCCGCTCTCGCTCTTGCTCTTGCTTGCGATGCTGCTCCGATTTAGCTACACTTCAGTCGAATGAATTGACTTTTGGGTCAGTCGATTTTCAGGGGGTGGTGGGGCTCGCCGGGGTGAAGGAAGAACCAGCCACAGCGGGGAGGGGGGCTCGCCGGATAGGTACCCCACTATGTATCTTAGGGTTCAAGACGGGGGCGGTGGTCGCCGGCGGTGGCGGGGCGTTGGCGGGGCGGTGGCGTGGGGATCTCCGGAGAAAAAGCTTGGCACGTGGGGGCTAGAGGGATGGCCGGGGCGGTGGCGGACCGGCGGTGGGGAGTGTTTTCGGGGCGGGCGGGGCGGCGCACCGCTGGCCGTGGACGGCGGGGGGCTGCTGTTTAGCCGGTGGTGGCTAGCGGCTCAGGAGGGTGGAGGTTGAAGATGAACCGCAGACCCTTGATTTTGTATCCAACGGCTGCAAAATCGACTGACCAGAGATGAAAAATTCAGTCGGCCGACGTGTAGCCTCACCTTGCTGGTGCGTTCAGTTTCGATAGCAAATTTTAGTTTCGACAGCAAAATTCTATTTCAACAGTTAAGTTTAGTTTCGACAGTTAAGTTCAGTTTCGACAGTTAAATTCAGTTTCGACAGTTAAGTTCAGAGATGAGCGGCTGATGTATTTTACATCTAGCACTTTGTGGTTATGTATTTTTATGTCATGTATTGGAGATGCTATTAGAATTCCACTCAGGTTAACGTTGTTCGTTGTCTCTCTTGTCCTGCTTTAGCCTCGGCGTCGTACAACTCACCGGAGCTGCTCCAACGACGAAACCCTCCATCACAGCGGAGCAGTACCTTGGGCTCCATCTCCAGACACCTAAGATCTTCTTCCCCTCCTTCGATAGCCAAGTCAGCCGGAGCATCCTCACCGGCCAACCCAATCACGCTGAGATCGAAATGGCTTCGCTAAAGAGAGTTGTACACTTGTTGCATCTCTTTTTTACTCTACATGTTATATATTGTCCACTGAGCACTCGTAGTAACGGGAAATACGATTATTTTATCCTACTATATGACAAGTAGTGAGGTACCAGGCAACTTAGCTATCTGTGATGGACTCTCTTGAACGCCATCATTATTTATCTCTGCGCGTTTGAGCTGTGCATTTGTTGATGGGCCTGGGAGTTGAGCTAGTATGGCAGTGGCCTGGGTCCAAAGTAATAGAAGTGGCACAAAAACATTTTTTTAGTGTAGGATTTTCCTTGCTCAAGCCTGCCTACTAGAATCACCAGTGCTTGAAAGGAAAAGTGAATGAAAAACATCGGAATTGGAAAGTTTCCTATGGTACTACTTTTCATGAATTTGGTGCAAAGGAATGGAGCAAAGGAAAACTATAGGATTTGTTCCTTTAGTGTCTCCTTGAAAGAAAAATCGTAGGAATTCTAATTTCCACTTCTCCTCCTTTTCATATTCCTATTCATCAAGCACAAGACTAAGAGATAGTAGCATAATAGCATTATAACCATACATTTTCCTGTGGTTTGACTTAATCTCACCATGCTTTTTTGCATCCTGTGATCTTCCAATTGTCGTGAATCTAACACCCAGATTGGCAGAAATCATGTGTTTTTAAATTCTCTGTTTTGCACATGCATTCCTATCCTATTCCCGTCTATTTCCTATCCCTGCATTGTTAGAATCCTCAAATTCAAACAAGCCCTTACTCAATTACTTCTATTACATATATGTGTCAAAGAAAACCTTGTGTGGTTTGTCCTGCTCCTGCGGCGCTGTGTTCCACCCCAGCTCAGCTGCTCCAACAATGGAAGGGTTCACCACAGCAGGGATCCGCTCTCCAGACTGTCTTTCGCCGCCTCAGATCTTCTTCCCCGCCGCCGGCAGCCACGACAACTGCATTACCATCATCAACTTAGCAGATGACCTTGAGGACTACACGGGTCCGCAAGAGAGCTCGCACTCTTCCATGTCTGCTTATGTTATGCGTCGCTTAATATGATGACATACTACATTTATCATCGTGTTCACCTATTAGACTCTGAGTCAGGTCCAAACTAATGCTGAAACTTGAGTTTTTAAATGGTTGTGGGTACATATTGGGGCAGCAATTAGTACTATCTGTGTACTATCTGGTTAATCTCCGGTGTCTACTATGAGTTTCATGTTGGGTGCAAACAAACATTAAAGGAGCCATTATCTGTATTTTTTAACTAAAGCTATTATCTGCCTGCTATCATTGTGTGACGCCCCGAGACCGATGTGCCAGGTGTCTTTCAGTTATTCGCTGTTGTTGCCATGTCATTCGCTTGCGTGTTGCATCTTGTCATGTCATCATGTGCATTGCATCATCATGTTTTCAAAACTTGCATCCGTCCGGGTTTCCCCAGTTCTGTCCGTTGTCCGTTCTGAGCCCAACCACACTTGCACGCGGCCGCGGCATGTCCGAAATAATATTTTATAAGTGCCCGGAAAATGTTCTTGGAATGGGATGAAAGTTGGCGTGTGGTCTTATTATAGTGTAGATAGACCGCCTGTCAAGTTTCGTCGCATTCAGAGTTCGTTTCATATCCCAACAGATAACTATAGCGACATTATAGTCGGTCTAACGTCGGACGTTTTCGGTCTCCGGAAACAGATGTCGGGCCCTCTCTCTCTCTTCTCCCCCTCGCAGTCTTCCCACAGCCCACCTAGTCCATCCTCCTTCCCCTCTTTGCTTCCGGAGTTGTCCGATGCGACCGCACGGTCCGAAACCCTCTCTGCACAGTGCATCGAACCCCTCACGTGCTTGTCCGAAATTGTCCCGGACCCGACCCAGGCAGTCGTCACCGTTGGATCCGGATCATCCCCAAACGTCTACAAAACGTCACCATTTTCTTATTTGGACTTCCTAGCTATTTTATTCGCGACCGTCCGATTGCGATCGTAGGGACGTGATAGCCTCTACCCTAACCTAGTTGTCCCGGACCGTCCGATTATAATCGGAGGGTCTAGTTTGCCCTCACGCTCCCTCTTATCATCTACCTGCTATATATATAAGCTATTCCAGTTCTAGCTAAACCTAGACCCTAGGCAGACCAACTCCCTCCAATCCCGCCGCCACTTTGTTTTACTCGGGATCCCTCCCGATTCAGCCCAGCCAACCATCTCCTCCCCTCGATCCACCAATCCAGCCACCTCCCAACCCACCAACCCATCGCCACCCTCAGCCCCCTTGATTTTCCTATGCCGAATAACCTCCAGGCTGTGCCCTGCTGCCTTGCTCGCCCGCGCCAAGACCTCGCCTCTGCTCCACCTCAAGGCCTCACCGTCGCTTCCAGACTTCGTCGGTGAGCAGCGATGCCGCCCTCCTTTCCCTGTTGTCCCTCTCCTTTCTCTTTGCTTTGCTCTCCCTCTCTCAACTCCCTATTACTTCTGCCCCAGCAGGAGTCAAGCCGCCGCCCGAGCTCGTTCCTGGCCAGATCCGCCACCCTTCACCCGCGTGCCCTCGCCGGACCTCCTTCCTCCGCCAAGACCCAAGCCGCGCCATGGCCGCCGAACCCCCTGCCTCGCCTCAGATCTCACATGGGACACCATCCAGTGCCCGGATCCGCACCTCCTCCGTGCCCTACATCGCCCGAAGCTAACGCGCCTTGCATCGCCGGTTCTTCTGCGTCCTCTGCATCGAGCAGCAGCTCGGGAACGAGCACCCCGCCCCGCTTTGACAAGTCCAGCGCCAGCCTGGACGAGTGCCACTCGCCGTGCGAGGCCTCCTCTGCTACGCTGGTAGCCCAGATGCCCAGCTCCACCTCAGCCCGCGACCAGCAGCGCACATTGAACGGCCCAGCTTCGCCTCTGCCAGACTCTCCTCCAGCAAGGCCCCTCAAGGCCCAGCCGTCTGCCTCGTCCAGCCGAGCACCAACCGGGCCAAGCCCAATGTGAGAAGCACCCCTCCAGCCCCTGTGCACTGTCGGGCCAGCAAGATTCGGCCCGAGACACGTTTTTTTTGGCTGAACGTTTTTTCTATTTAACCAGTGCACTGCATATTTATAGAACTGCCCCTATGTTAAACTGCTAATAACTTTTGAACCATGCATCCAAATAAAACATGTTGTATATGTAAAATGCTCAGAATTTTATCTACTTTCATAATCTGCCTTTTTCATCTATGTTTAAAATGTTCAAACTGCTGTTTGCATTAATTTTCTTAAATAACTTGTTAAAATGATTTATTTCATAACTATTTAACCATAACTCGGAATTTAGTAAACTTTATATGTAAATGGGGTGGAAAAATGCCTAGTTTAACATGGTGGCTTCACTTTGCATGTTTAACAACTCTAAAATTGTGTTTAGGGCAGAACAGTACCAAACCTAATATATGCACATGAGGAGTTTCCGGATTTGTTGTTTGTTGTTCCCGGCCTCATTTAAACTTGACTAGATAGGTAGTTTTGCTTTGCTTCACCCTCTTGCCATGTTTAACAACATTTAATATTGTTGGGTACATAAACGAGATCGAACTAAATAACTTGAACGTGGTGTTTCGTCAATATGCAACTCGTTGCATATTGAGCTCCATTTAATTTGTAGGATTGTTTGTGCATTTTGCCATGCCATGCCTCATTAAAACAGACATGCATCATACTTGGTTGCGCATCATGCCATGTCTATGTGGTGGTTGTTTACTATGTTGTTTGCTTCTTTCCGGTGTTGCTTCTTCGGGTTGGTTCCAATAACGTCGCGTTTCTGAGGACCCGTTCGTCTACGTCCATTTGTCTTCTTCATGGACTCGTTCTTCTTCCTTGCAGGATTTCAGGCAAGATGACCATACCCTCGAAATCACTTCTATCTTTACTTGCTAGTTGCTTGCTCTTTTGTTATGCCTATGATGCGATACCTACCACTTGCTTATCATGCCTCCCATATTGTTGAACCAAGCCTCTAACCCACCTTGTCCTAGCAAACCGTTGTTTGGCTATGTTACCGCTTTACTCAGCCCCTCTTATAGCGTTGTTAGTTGCAGGTGAAGATGAAGTTTGTTCCTTGTTGGAATAGGGAGATGTTGTTCCTTGTTGGAACATGTTTACTTGTTGGGATATCACAATATCTCTTATTTAATTAATGCATCTATATACTTGGTAAAGGGTGGAAGGCTCGGCCTTATGCCGGGTGTTTTGTTCCACTCTTGTCGCCCTAGTTTCCGTCATATCGGTGTTATGTTCCCGGATTTTGCGTTCCTTACGCTGTTGGGCTATAATGGGAACCCCTTGACAGTTCGCTTTGAATAAAACTCCTCCAGCAATGCCCAACCTTGGTTTTACCATTTGCACTAACAACCTACCACCTTCCCTTGGGTTCTGCAGACTCAAGGGTCATCTTTATTTTAACCCCCCGGGCCAGTGCTTCTCTAAGTGTTGGTCCGAACCGAGCTGCCTGTGGGGCCACCTCGGGGAAACTTGAGGGTTGGTTTTACTCGTAGCTAGTCTCATCTGAGTGTGCCCTGAGAACGAGATATGTGCAGCTCCTATCGGGATTTGTCGGCACATTCGGGCAGTGTTGCTGGGCTTGTTTTACCATTGTCGAAGTTGTCTTGTAACCGGGATTCCGAGTCTGATCGGGCCTTCCCGCTAGAAGGAATATCCTTCGTTGATCGTGAGAGCTTGTGATGGGCTAAGTTGGGACACCCCTGCAGGGATTTGAACTTTCGAAAGCCGTGCCCGTGGTTATGGGCAGATGGGAATTTCTTAATGTCCAGTTGTAGAAAACCTGAAGTTGACCTTAATTAAAATACATCAACCACGTGTGTAACCGTGATGGTCTCTTCTCGGCGGAGTCCGGGAAGTGAACACGGTGTTGGAGTTATGCTTGACGTAGGTTGTTCTAGGACCACTTCTTGATCATAGTTCTCGACCGTGCTTTTGCCTTCTCTTCTCACTCTCATTTTCGTATGTTAGTCACCATATATGCTAGTCGCTTGCTGCAGCTCCACCTAATACCTTTTACCCTTCCTATAAGCTTAAATAGTCTTGATCGCGAGGGTGTGAGGTTGCTGAGTCCCCGTGACTCACAGATACTTCCAAAACCAGTTTGCAGGTGCCGATGTTACCGAGCAGGTGACGCAACCAAGCTCAAGGAGGAGCTCGATGAAGATCTTGTCCTTTATGTTGATCCGCTTCCAGTTGATCAGTAGTGGAGCCCAGTTGGGGTCGATCGGGGATCTGTGTAGCATTTGGGGTAGTCTTCTTTTATGTTGGCTCAGTAGTCGGGCCTTGATTGTATCTGGATGATGTAATGCTTTATTCAAGTATTGTGTGAAGTGGCGATTGTAAGCCAACTATGTATCTTTTCCCTTATGTATTACATGGGTTGTGTGAAGATTACCTCACTTGCGACATTGCTTTTGTCGGGACCCCCATCCTAAGTCACACCGATCTAGCATGTAACACTTCATATCACTTTGCGGCCTCACGCACGGTATTCCCATGGGTGCCACCTTACCTGGCCCGGGACCGTTTGCGCCTTTTGGCTCACGTATATGATAGAGTCGCTAGCATCCATATGATAGAGAACCCGGGCCGACATGACTAGTCGTGAACCCAAAATAGCACTAACTTACAGGGACAGGCATACATGAATCAACCTCGAGCATGTCGGTCAACAACGTATGAATCCGGGCTGTAGCACTGGGCTAACAGGACTCCGGGAACTCGGGCTGTAGCAGGCTAGGCAGGACTTCGGATGTCACCACGTGACATTTCCCCGAAGGTACAGACACAGGAACAAAGTGAATCACATGCCGGCCAGTCAAGTGTTCCGGAGCAGTAGTGCTGGGCTAGCAGGACTCCGGTGAACCGGGCTGTAGCGGACTACTATGGCACATGGAAGCACAAGACCTACATTTCCCCATAAGAGAGGCTACCAGAGGTAAACAACTAGGTTGACGGATCCCACACATAGCAATACACGTTACACGTACGCATAACATGCAAGTATGTTGTCAGGACCCCGACTCGATGTCACATCGATCTAGCCGGTAACACCTCATATCACTTTGCGGCCTCACGCACGGTATCCCCACGGGTGTCGCCTTACCTTTGCCGGGACCGTTTGCGCCTTTTGGCTCACGTATATGATAGTGTCGCTAGCATCCATATGATAAGGAGCCCGGGCTGACATGACTAGTCGTAAACCCAAAGTGGCACAGACTTACAGGGACAGGCATCCATGACCCAGCTTCGAACGTGTCGGTCATCAGCAAGTGGGTCCGGGCTGTAGCACTGGGCTAGAAGGACTCCGGTAAACCGGGCTGTAGCGGGCTAACAGGACTCCGGTACTCAAAGCGTGACATTTCCCCGAAGGGACAGACACAGGAACGAAGAAGGACACATGTCGGCCAACCTAAGTGTTCCAGAGCAGTAGCAAGCTACCATGGCTCAGCGGTAACACTAGGAGACATTTCCCGGTAAGAGAGGCTACTAAAGATAAACAACTAGATGGTCAGATCCCACACATACCAAGCATTTCAATAACATACACACAATATGCTCGATATGTGCAATACAACATGGCATCACAAAATGACTCTACGACTCAAGTAGTTTATTCAATAGGCTCCGAGGAGCGAGACATTACAAACATGGGTCTCATGACCCAACAATCAGAGCATACAAGTCAAAGCACAAGCGGAAGCTATCATGTCTGAGTACAGACATCTATAAATGAAAAAGGCTGAGAAGCCTGACTATCTACCAGATCCTGCCGAGGGCACAAGATCGTAGCTGAGGTATCAAGCTAAACGTCGAAGTCCAAACGGAACTACTAGTGAGACTGAAGTCTCTCTGCAAAAACATAAATAGGCAAACGTGAGTACAAATGTACCCAGCAAGACTTACATCAGAACTATCTACATATGCCTCATTATCAACAAAGGGATGGTGGGGTTTAACTGCAGCAAGCCAGCTTTGACTCGGTGGCTATCCTGAACTACGACTGCAAGTAACTCTTTTGAGGTGGCGCACACGAGTCCACATATTCACCATATCAATACACCACTATGGATCCGCCCCCGTCTCCCTACGAGAACGCCATCCATAGCACTCACGCTTATCTTGCGTATTTTAGAGTATCCACTTTCACTTGTCTATGAACTGATATAATCAACCCAGAAGTCCTTTTCTGCGGACACGGCTATTCGAATAGATGATGTTAACCCTGCAGGGGTGTACTTCTTCACACACGCTCTCACCACTTACCGCCGTTTACACGACATGTACTCGGCAACCTTCAAGCGGAAGCCCAACGTGGGTGTCGGCCACGACCTACCTAATCACCTAAGTCTCTAGTCCAGGTTTATCGCCTATTCGGGTTCCATCCATGAGGAGATCCGGCCGGAGTTTCGCTCACAGCCCCAAACGATGTGAACAGGGTTCCCGGGACACCAAACGGGCGCCCGGTACACCGTGCCACGTGCCTACCGCATCACAGCCCACCCCTACGGTCAGCGCTGCCCACGGCCTCCAGCATACTACAAACACCAGAAACTACTTGCAACTCCTGGACAGAGGACAAGGGTGATCAAGAAGCCGAGAGGGTCCATTGGTTTCGGGCCCAATGCGTGGTAGTAGCTGAATCATGGATCACAAACACAGAACTCAGTTCCTGAGGACGGCTGCAATGAGACAACCCACCATGTACTCCTACATGGCCTCTCACCGCTACCTGTACCAAATCGTGTTCACACACTTAGCTCACACACAGTAGGACATGTTCACACACCTCTGATTCATCCCCGATGAATCAGACCTGACTCAACTCTAAGCAGTAGCAGGCATGACAAACAAACATGAATGAGTAGGCACATCAGGGCTCAAACAACTCCTACTCATGCTAGTGGGTTTCATCTATTTACTGTGGCAATGACAGGTCATGCAAAGGATAAAGGGGGTTCAGCTACCGCAGCAAGTAACAGATATGTCGTTGTTGTCCTAATGCAGTAAAAGAGAGCAGGAGCAAGAGAGTGGGATTTTATCGGAATGAACAAGGGGGTTTTGCTTGCCTGGCACTTTTGAAGATAACATTGAGTCTTCATCAGTGTCAACGATCACATCATCGGTATCACGTCTATCGAGAGGGGACAAATACCGGCAACACAGAAAGAAACACAATCAATGCAATGCACAATATGATGCATGATCATGACATGGCAAAATGAATGTGTTTTGGGCTAATGCATCTAGCAACAAGTTAAATGGGGTTGGTTTGAATACAAGATTCAAATTTAAACTCCATATGTGATTATTTAAATGCCCTTTATATGATTTGTGCTAAACAGAAGCTATAAGTTGTTCTAACAGGCATGAAAATGGTACAGATGGATTCCTTGAATTTTTCTGATAATTTTTCATATATAAATTATTTAATTTGGAGTTACGGTTAATTTTCTATGATTTTTAGAAGTTTATATAATTTTCTGGATTTTCTGAATTATTTTAGAAAATGATTATCTGCGTCATCATTGCGTCATGCTGACCTCAGCAGGTCAACAGACCGGGTCCAGGTCAAACCTGACACTGGGACCCACATGTCAGTGTGATTAGCTTAACTAAAATTAATTAAACTAATCCTAATAGTTAACAGGGCTGGGCCCCACCTGTCATTGACTTAGGAGAGTCAACCGGGGCCCACCCGTGGTCAAAGTCAAAGTCGGCTGCCGGCGTTTAGCCGCCGGCGAGCCCGACGCGGCGGCGAGAGTGGTTTTGGCCACTCCGGCGACCAAATGGGCCGCGGAGGGCATCTAGGAGGAGCTGGGGACGAGCCGAAGCTCTTGGTGGAGTCAGTTGCGCTCGGGGCGGCCGGAATCGGTGCCGGCGGCGAGCGAGGCGGCGGCCGGAGCTTCGGGTTCGAGCGGGGCGAGGCCACAGAGGACGGGAGGGATGGTTAAGGGGCTCGCCGAGCTCCTGAGGATGCTAGGAGCACGGTGCCGTGCTCGGTTTCGAGCCTTGCTGTCTGCAGTGACGGCGGCGACATCGCCGGCGGAGCCGAGCTCGCGGCTCCGGTGGG
>NC_041384.1:415729858-415737553 GCF_002162155.2 Triticum dicoccoides
AGAATTATTGGACCTATATTTATTTAATAGTAGATATAAATCCAATTCAAATAATTATTGATTTAATTCAAATGCCCAAATTAAATGTTTCTGAGACACCAAAAATATTGGTTTGGATTTTGCCTCTTGCCAATATTTCCAGAGGATAACAGGAACATTTTCTTGGACTTATTTGAAGCAATTTTTATCTTGATCATTTTTTTAAAGGATTCTGAGGCTTTTGAAAATTCCCCAATTCAAATTTTCATTTGAATTTAAACATGATGCACACACCAGACAGCACCAGAAGCTAGGGATGTGACAACTCACCCCCACTAAACAAGAATCTCGTCTCGAGATTCAAGCGTAGGGTAAGGTGAAGGGGAAACGCAACTAGTATAATGTTCACGATCCAGGGTGCACTTCAAATGAACGTTGATTTGAACACCATCTCTGTCTTGTCGTCTTGCTCTGAGAAATCCTGTCAACATGACAGGGGGAAAAAAAAAGGAGACTCTAGAAGGGTCGATCTCCTCGAAGATCAAACAACTCAAGATTAACTTACGGAATGAGACATAGAACCATCTTTCGGGTTGAGACACGAGATACACATCAATAGGGGTGGAAGAAACGGATGACGAAGGTTCACTAGGTAGACAACAATTTCATACCTAAGAAGGTGGTAAACGATTGTCAACGTAGCGAGGAGTTGAGTTGCCATGATACCATAACGATACACCTTAGGGAAGGTGACTCGTAGAGATATCCCCTTAAGTGGCAAAAAGAATTACTTTTGATTCAGAGATCATTGAAACTCTTTAAACCAGCCTAAGGAAATTCTCGAGCAGTCGTTTGGAGGGGGTCGGTAGAATGGCATACTCGGACTTGGATGATGTGGATTACCTTGTTGAAGACAACGTAATGGATGGATTTGCTTATCACCGGAGATGGAAGAGATCCATGGTAGAATGGCACATTGGCGGTGCAAGCTAGGAACAAAATGCAAATGCTGGGAATGATTCTGGTAACTGGGGAAGAACCCAACAAAAGAGAGTGAATTCACTGTTTGAAAAGGTCATAGCATTTGCCGAGGAAACTGAGAGGAATCCCAGTTAGAGATGATGATAACACGTAGTGCTTGTGCGTGCTCTCAAGAACTTGAGCATTTCCATAATCATCAAGGTTTTATCAACAACCGCGTCACGGGTGCTGACAACACAACATACTACCATGATAAATAGCGATGGACGATGCAGATGCGAAGGAGGATAACACTTTCTCAGATTTCACCTTAGCGAGGCCAAGCAAATAAAATCTGGATGATCGACCGAGAGACATTTAGCACTCCGCTTCTAATGTTCTCCTTGATGTGCTAGTATAACCCATTCATAGATATGGTTTGATATCTAAAACATCAAGTAAAAGGTCGGACTTCGGGAACACAAAAATCCATAGGGGCAACTAGGGAGTAAATCCTACGAAATCCCTATGGGGGGGGTGGCCAACTTCCTCAAACAAGATACTATAATAATAGGTCTACCGGATGGGTGTGTTGGCCACGACATCCACCTTACCGGTTATCGAGAGACCAATATTATAGTTCTTAGGGAAATGTTCCAACCATCATATCTGCCTGAGATTCAGCTCTGGTTGGTGTTAGGATATTCCAGACTCATCGAGTCTTAGGAAGGAAAATGAAAGTTTGCAACACAAATCGACGAGATGACGTTGCGGGATTCTCGGGAGATGAACTACGATAGCAAGCTCCAAAACATGAGCTGGTTCTGCTACAAACATGTGAACACGTTGTCCCAGACAAGCATGACCACGTGGTAGTCTTATAATAAAACACTACCGAGTTCAGGAGGGGGAACCATCAACGAGGGTATCGAAGTTCTTTCATAAGTCCGGATTAGCTCTTATGAAGGAACTCCTTCTCCTTGAACAAATCAATCAGTGGCTTGGTGTGCTAGGGATACATATAGATTGAAGGTTGCAAGTCTTCAAACCACAGCATTCTTCGCACGTGTGCATGACTGATTTGGAATGATTCCAAAGAAAGCAACATTGACTTTCTCGAATCCACGGCGGCAACTTGCATCAGATGCACATGAATTAAAGGAAGTCACTACCTTCATCCAAACATATGCTTCATGAGCTAGCATGAACAAATGCTTTCAAAAGTTTCCAACACTAGCTTAATGTTCAGCAAAATTATGGAGAAAACAAGGATGTTGTCAATGGGCTCAACAACAATTCATCTAGGTTTCCTTTTTAAAAGGAATTCCATAGTTAAGTGAACACGGTGATAGCATTGGTCAGACCAAAGATGTAATGGTGTATGCTCGAGGGATCAACCACGAATAAGACAACATTACGAGCATCGTTGGTACTGATTTGACTTGACGATGGCCCACACTCAAATCAAAGGATTGATAAGACAATAGGTCCAACAACTGATCACAAGGACCAATCGATGAAGATATCATCTTTCTTCAACACACACTACACAAGAATATCCCTTTGGAACGAACTAAGTCAGACAAGCTTTTATCTTCCAACTCTCCAAGTTGTTGTCTAGCTTAACCAACTAGCTCAGGGATATCTAACACCGATTCTTGGAGAGAAGGTGGTTCACAAGAAACCAACTTGATCACGAACATCAACATAGCGGTCAGGTGACAACCCGGTAACACCTCCAAGAAGATATTTGGAAAGTCACGAACCACCGGTATGTTACTAAGCTCGAGAACAATCTTGCTTTTGAGGGCAAGACGATATGATCAAATGAGTGAGGACTTGACAAGATCCTAACTCATCAATCGAAGGGTGCACCGAAATAAGGACTAGGTAGCACGATCAGTCTTAGAAGGATGATTCGAAAACCAACATACTAAGAATGAAATTATTATCCTTTAACTACCAAGCAACGAGGTTGCTAGGAGTATTGATTTCACACATCACAATTCATTTGTCGGTATTCCGGTTGCATCAACACGGAACCGAGGAATGAAAAAGGATGGCGAGAAGTATCACTATGTCAAGAATTCACAAAAGGTGGTGCAATTCTCATGAAATTCCTGTCATAAAGAAGGTAATACTTCAAGGTAGAGCAGAACCAAAAGCTGGATTGGCATTTGATCTGCGGAATACAACTATTTTGACCCAATCCTAGATATGGAAGAGGTACATGAGTTTGTTTCTCCTAGTCATTCCGGAATAGAATGGCTTGACAGACCACAAGAGTCATAGGCATCGATGAACGAACGCACGCATACTCTTGACTATCAATTGATAGACGAGGGTCAGAATGCAACTAAAGAGAACAACTCAAAGGAACATATAACTTTCTGAGTTGTGGATGCATAGATTAGTATGTCGAACCAAGTTCAACATATTTCTTCCGGATAACCCATGCAGAAAGGTAGAACTGGCAGAGTCACGATTTATGAATGGAGAACTCCTCAAGAGTACTCTAATTGTGAATTTTTTTTTGATCCAATAAACATCTGCCATAAGTAGTTCATGGTATTTGGAAGAAGAAGATACCACGGACTTCAAGGACTATCGCAAAGGTTACTAATATCCTAAAGGCACTAGCAATTACTATCAACATGAAGTAGGTAGAGTGAATCTCGGGTTCAGAACCCAGGAGTAGAATACCTACTACTAAGTAGCATCACGGGATGCTTTCGAGGATAAAGGCCAGAATCATCACACTGGGACACCAATCATGGCTAAATTACTAGGTGATCCCCTAAGACACCTAGGGTCATAATAATAGCTCCAACATATATGTCGGGGCAATAAATTACCTCAACTCAACAATTAGTGTGATTGAGCTGGCATAAAGGAACATCGAAACCAGAGGGAAAGGATTTTGCAAATTGCTTCAAACTATTTAGAAACCTGGGATGACTCGGACAGCATAACGGCTGTAAATGCTCAGAAAGATTTGAGACAATCACAAAAATGGTGGCATAACCACTCAGAAACACAATATCAAGGTTCCGAGATCAACAATTAACATACGGAAGTAGTAGGAACTGAACTGAGACTTAAATCCAACAATCTTATAAGTCTACTGATTAGTAACACGTGATCCTAATAGAAAGAAGAGATAGCCTAGTTCTTAATCCCCGCAGGAAAGATAAGATGACTCAGATCAGAAGGGCATGAGGTATAAGGAGTAAAAAGAGCCTTACGTTCCATCCCACAATCAATTCCCTTATATAACTAAAGAATTTCTAGACTCAACTTCGACCAGTTTGGCTTGGTAATCCTACAGGCAGTCAAGCTCTGATACCAGCGCTGTCAGGACCCCGACTCGATGTCACATCTATCTAGCCGGTAACACCTCATATCACTTTGCGGCCTCACGCACGGTATCCCCACGGGTGTCGCCTTACCTTTGCCGGGACCATTTGCGCCTTTTGGCTCACGTATATGATAGTGTCGCTAGCATCCATATGATAAGGAGCCCGGGCTGACATGACTAGTCGTAAACCCAAAGTGGCACAGACTTACAGGGACAGGCATCCATGACCCAGCTTCGAACGTGTCGGTCATCAGCAAGTGGGTCCGGGCTGTAGCACTGGGCTAGCAGGACTCCGGTAAACCGGGCTGTAGCGGGCTAACAGGACTCCGGTACTCAAAGCGTGACATTTCCCCGAAGGGACAGACACAGGAACGAAGAAGGACACATGCCGGCCAGCCTAAGTGTTCCAGAGCAGTAGCAAGCTACCATGGCTCAGCGGTAACACTAGGAGACATTTCCCGGTAAGAGAGGCTACTAAAGATAAACAACTTGATGGTCAGATCCCACACATACCAAGCATTTCAATAACATACACACAATATGCTCGATATGTGCAATACAACATGGCATCACAAAATGACTCTACGACTCAAGTAGTTTATTCAATAGGCTCCGAGGAGCGAGACATTACAAACATGGGTCTCATGACCCAACAATCAGAGCATACAAGTCAAAGCACAAGCGGAAGCTATCATGTCTGAGTACAGACATCTATAAATGAAAAAGGCTGAGAAGCCTGACTATCTACCAGATCCTGCCGAGGGCACAAGATCGTAGCTGAGGTATCAAGCTAAACGTCGAAGTCCAAACGGAACTACTAGTGAGACTGAAGTCTCTCTGCAAAAACATAAATAGGCAAACGTGAGTACAAATGTACCCAGCAAGACTTACATCAGAACTATCTACATATGCCTCATTATCAACAAAGGGATGGTGGGGTTTAACTGCAGCAAGCCAGCTTTGACTCGGTGGCTATCCTGAACTACGACTGCAAGTAACTCTTTTGAGGTGGCGCACACGAGTCCACATATTCACCATATCAATACACCACTATGGATCCGCCCCCGTCTCCCTACGAGAACGCCATCCATAGCACTCACGCTTATCTTGCGTATTTTAGAGTATCCACTTTCACTTGTCTATGAACTGATATAATCAACCCAGAAGTCCTTTTCTGCGGACACGGCTATTCGAATAGATGATGTTAACCCTGCAGGGGTGTACTTCTTCACACACGCTCTCACCACTTACCGCCGTTTACACGACATGTACTCGGCAACCTTCAAGCGGAAGCCCAACGTGGGTGTCGGCCACGACCTACCTAATCACCTAAGTCTCTAGTCCAGGTTTATCGCCTATTCGGGTTCCATCCATGAGGAGATCCGGCCGGAGTTTCGCTCACAGCCCCAAACGATGTGAACAGGGTTCCCGGGACACCAAACGGGCGCCCGGTACACCGTGCCACGTGCCTACCGCATCACAGCCCACCCCTACGGTCAGCGCTGCCCACGGCCTCCAGCATACTACAAACACCAGAAACTACTTGCAACTCCTGGACAGAGGACAAGGGTGATCAAGAAGCCGAGAGGGTCCATTGGTTTCGGGCCCAATGCGTGGTAGTAGCTGAATCATGGATCACAAACACAGAACTCAGTTCCTGAGGACGGCTTCAATGAGACAACCCACCATGTACTCCTACATGGCCTCTCACCGCTACCTTTACCAAATCGTGTTCACACACTTAGCTCACACACAGTAGGACATGTTCACACACCTCTGATTCATCCCCGATGAATCAGACCTGACTCAACTCTAAGCAGTAGCAGGCATGACAAACAAACATGAATGAGTAGGCACATCAGGGCTCAAACAACTCCTACTCATGCTAGTGGGTTTCATCTATTTACTGTGGCAATGACAGGTCATGCAAAGGATAAAGGGGGTTCAGCTACCGCAGCAAGTAACAGATATGTCGTTGTTGTCCTAATGCAGTAAAAGAGAGCAGGAGCGAGAGAGTGGGATTTTATCGGAATGAACAAGGGGGTTTTGCTTGCCTGGCACTTTTGAAGATAACATTGAGTCTTCATCAGTGTCAACGATCACATCATCGGTATCACGTCTATCGAGAGGGGACAAATACCGGCAACACAGAAAGAAACACAATCAATGCAATGCACAATATGATGCATGATCATGACATGGCAAAATGAATGTGTTTTGGGCTAATGCATCTAGCAACAAGTTAAATGGGGTTGGTTTGAATACAAGATTCAAAT
Organism: Triticum dicoccoides; assembly: GCF_002162155.2. NCBI lineage: Eukaryota > Viridiplantae > Streptophyta > Magnoliopsida > Poales > Poaceae > Triticum > Triticum dicoccoides. The sequence continues at coordinate 415,736,432 of NC_041384.1, forward strand.
TTAAACTCCATATGTGATTATTTAAATGCCCTTTATATGATTTGTGCTAAACAGCAGCTATAAGTTGTTCTAACATGCATGAAAATGGTACAGATGGATTCCTTGAATTTTTCTGATAATTTTTCATATATAAATTATTTAATTTGGAGTTACGGTTAATTTTCTATGATTTTTAGAAGTTTATATAATTTTCTGGATTTTCTGAATTATTTTAGAAAATGATTATCTGCGTCATCATTGCGTCATGCTGACCTCAGCAGGTCAACAGACCGGGGCCAGGTCAAACCTGACACTGGGACCCACATGTCAGTGTGATTAGCTTAACTAAAATTAATTAAACTAATCCTAATAGTTAACAGGGCTGGGCCCCACCTGTCATTGACTCAGGAGAGTCAACCGGGGCCCACCCGTGGTCAAAGTCAAAGTCGGCTGCCGGCGTTTAGCCGCCGGCGAGCCCGACGCGGCGGCGAGAGTGGTTTTGGCCACTCCGGCGACCAAATGGGCCGCGGAGGGCATCTAGGAGGAGCTGGGGACGAGCCGAAGCTCTTGGTGGAGTCAGTTGCGCTCGGGGCGGCCGGAATCGGTGCCGGCGGCGAGCGAGGCGGCGGCCGGAGCTTCGGGTTCGAGCGGGGCGAGGCCACAGAGGACGGGAGGGATGGTTAAGGGGCTCGCCGAGCTCCTGAGGATGCTAGGAGCACGGTGCCGTGCTCGGTTTCGAGCCTTGCTGTCTGCAGTGACGGCGGCGACATCGCCGGCGGAGCCGAGCTCGCGGCTCCGGTAGGATCGGGGCTACAGGGCACAATCGAAAGGGGGAAGAGGGAGGGGAGGCGTAGGAGCTCACAGCGAGTCCGCAGGGGTGGTCAGTGGGCTCGGGGAGGGGCTGGTGACGACGGGAGGTCGCCGGCGATCTCGGTGGCCCGAGGAGGAAGAAGGCGTCGGGGACGGCGCTCCGAGGCTTCCGGCGTCACATGGGTTGGTGGAGACGAAGAAGAAGGCGCGGCGGTTCTTCTGGAGGCATCGGCGAGGCGAGGGGTGGCCGGTGGCCGCGGCGAACGGCGTCGGTGGCGACGGCTGCGCTCGGCACGAGAGGGAGAGAGGAACAGAGGGGGGGGAGAGCTCGGG
>NC_041384.1:415737762-415824273 GCF_002162155.2 Triticum dicoccoides
TGAGCTCTAGCCACGGCGACCTCGTGGCCGGCGGCAATGGGCTCTCGGGCTCGGCGGAGACGATGGATACGGCACGAAATTGAACGAAAATACGGAGGGGAAACGAAGAGGAGCTCACGTCGAGTCCGCAGGGGTGGTCAGTGGGCTCGGGGAGGGGCTGGTGACGACGGGAGGTCGCCGGCGATCTCGGTGGCCCGAGGAGGAAGAAGACGTCGGGGACGGCGCTCCGAGGCTTCCGGCGTCACATGGGTTGGTGGAGACGAAGAAGAAGGCGCGGCGGTTCTTCTGGAGGCATCGGCGAGGCGAGGGGTGGCCGGTGGCCGCGGCGAACGGCGTCGGTGGCGACGGCTGCGCTCGGCACGAGAGGGAGAGAGGAACAGAGGGGGGGGAGAGCTCGGGAGAGAGTGAGGGGGTCCAGGGGGGTCGGGGCGGCGCCGAGGAGATGACGCGCGGCGTCGCGGTGGCCAGGCGATGCAGACGAGCAGGGTGGTGGCGTGGCGAGCTCGGGCACGCGCGCCGTGTCCCTCCTCTGCCTACTGGCGCGAGGAGGAAGGCGGCAGGGAAGGGAGGCGGTGGTGGGCTGGGCCAGCGGGAGGAGCTGGCCAGCTGGGCCGGCTACAGGTAAGTGGCCCAGGTAATTCCCTTCTCTCTTTGTCTTTTTCTAATTAATTCAGTTTTCTATTTTGCAGGTTTGTTTTGAATTTGGTTTTGAAACCAATTCAATTTATTTTGCTTCTGACAATATTTTTAGGAGCTAAAAGAATTAAAACAATGCTCCACAAAATATTTCAGAATTATTGGACCTATATTTATTTAATAGTAGATATAAATCCAATTCAAATAATTATTGATTTAATTCAAATGCCCAAATTAAATGTTTCTGAGACACCAAAAATATTGGTTTGGATTTTGCCTCTTGCCAATATTTCCAGAGGATAACAGGAACATTTTCTTGGACTTATTTGAAGCAATTTTTATCTTGATCATTTTTTTAAAGGATTCTGAGGCTTTTGAAAATTCCCCAATTCAAATTTTCATTTGAATTTAAACATGATGCACACACCAGACAGCACCAGAAGCTAGGGATGTGACATATGTGTTGTACAACATGGCATCACAACATAACTCAAACTCATATAGATAAAGGCCCAGAAGAGCCACATAGCATCAATACAAACAGGGGTCTCATGACCCATCATTTAGAGCATACAAGCAATGGAAGCATTACATGTCTGAGTACAGACAACTACAAAAGGAAAAGACTAAGAAGCCTGACTATACACGACCCACCCAAGGGTACAAGATCGTAGCTGGGATACAAGCTACTCATCGAAGTCACTAGCGTAACCAACTGCAAAAGATAAATAAGCAAACGTGAGTACAAAGGTACTCAGCAAGTCTTACATCAGAACTATCTACATATGCAACATTATCACCAAAGGGGATGGTGGAGTTTTAACAGCAGCAAGCCCGCTTTGACTCAGTGGCTAATCTATACTACGAGTATCAGAAACTTCTTTGAGGTGAGAAGACGCACATGAGTCATCATATTCACCATAACAATACCCCACTATGGATCCATTCCCGTCTCCCTACGAGAAGGCCATCCATAGCACTCACGCTTATCTTGCGGATTTTAGAGTATCCACTTAACTGGACTTGGATAACATACACAGAACTCAGTGCTTAGGGACGGCTCAAATGAGACAACCCACCATGTACTCCTACATGGCCTCTCATCGCTACCTTTACCAAACGTGTTCACACACTTAGCCTTTACCGGTAGGACATGTTCACCACTCCGATTCATTCCCGATGAATCAGACCTGACACAACTCTAAGCATAGCTGGCATAAAGAAAACAAGCATGGATGAGCAGGCACATCGAGGCTCAAGCAACTCCAAATCATGCTAGTGGGTTTCAACTATTTACTGTGGCAATGACAGGTCATGCAGAGGAATGGGTTCAGCTACCGCAATAGAAAGTAGCAGTTTGAATCGTTGTTGTCCTAATGCAGTAAAAGGAGCAGGAGCGAGAGAGTGGGATTTATCGAGATGCTCAAGGCGGTTTGCTTGCCTGATAGATCCACGAAGAAGCACTGCTCCTCAGACAGGTACTCGGGACACCTTCCAGAGTAGAACCTATCGAGAGGGGACGGTGCCGGCAATCAATAAACAACCATATGCAGCAATATGATGCATGAAGATGACATTTCAAAGATGCTATGATTTGCCCTAATGCATCTAGCATCAATTTGGTTGAAGTCCATATGTACCAAGGGTTCATATGCAAACCCCAAATTAAATATATAACATGCCATTATTACGTTTTCACTTATACAGCAAGTATAAGTTGGTTTTTCATGCATGAAACTAGCATAAATGGATTCCTTGCATTTTTCTGATGATTTTTCATATATAATTTATTTCATTCTGAGCTACGGTTTAATTTCAATGATTTTTAGAAGTTTTAACTATTTTCTGAAATTCTCTGAATTATTTAAAATCCAGAAAAACAATTACTGCGTCAGCGTGACGTCATAGAGGCGTCAGCAGGTCAACAGCTTCGTCCAGGTCAAACCTAGACGGTCGGGCCCGCGTGTCAGTGTCACGGGGCTAATCCTATTTTAGTTAAATCTAAACTAGGTAATTAGATGGGGCTGGCCCCACATGTCAATGACCCAGGGGAGGTCAAACCCCTGGTCAAAGGCCCAACACGCCGGCGGCTCGTCACCGGCGATAGCACGCACGGCGGAGGCTCGGGTTTCACCCTCAGGCGACCAAAAGGACGGCGGAGAGGCTCTGCGTGGAGCTGGGCGTGCGCCGCATCCAGGGGAGCACACGAGAGGGGCTGGGGTGGCCGGAGTCATCACCAGCGTCGACCTTGGCGGTCGCCGGAGCTCGGGCGAGCTCGGGGTCGGTGCTACGGTGGCCGGGGAGTGGGGTGCTTAGCTTCTACGACACCTATGCGACGCGGTGAGCACATGGGTGTGCTCGGTTGGGAGCTACGACGGCTGTGGCCACGGCGGCGAGAAGCTCGGGCGGCGGCGTGGTTCGGTCTCCGGCGGAGCGACGGCTACAACGTGCAAACGGAGCGCAAAGAAGGGGGGTTCGGGTCAGTGGCTCACGGCGAGTCGGACGAGCAGGTCGGCGAGGCCGGAGGAGCGTCGAAGCGAGCGGGGCGGCGAGGCAGATCTCTGGCGACCCGAGGAGGATGTAGGGGTCGAGGACGATGCTTTGAGGCGTCCGGCGCCGCGTGGCCCGACGGAGAGGACTAGGGCGACGAGGCGGACCTCGTGGGCACGTCGGAGAGGCGAGGGGAATGCAGTGGTCGCGGTGGCGCATGGTGGTGCTCTCCGCTGCGCTCGGGACAGAGGGGGAGAGCGAGATAGAGGATGGGGAGGAGCTCAGGGAGAATGGAGAGAGACCAGGGGGGCTTGGTGGAGCTCTCGGGGGTGGACAGCACCGAGGAGGGAGAGGAGGCAGCAAGCAGCTGCCTGGCGGGCATGCACGCTCGCCGTGCTCCCTTTCACCGCTGCCTCCTGGCGAGGGAGACGACTGGCAACGGCCAGTTGGGCCGGGCGACTATTGGGCCGTGGTGGGGCGCCAGGTAAGCGTCAGGTAAGTGTTTTTCTTATTTCCTATTTTCTTTTTCTATTTCTGACATTTGTTTTGTACCAAAAAGAAATGTTAAAACACTTCCATAAATGCTGAAAATAATTGTGGCATCTAGATATAATATTCTAGAGGCCCTCACCAATTCCCAACATTTTTGGAGCCATTAAAATATTTATATAATTTAAACAGCTCCAAATCAAATATTTATGCATTGATTCAAAAATCCAAAATGTATAGCAAAAATGTGCATCACCTCTGGTTGTTGTTCCCAAAATTATCCAAAGAGCATGAACATTTTTGGAGAGCATTTTGGGTTCATTGAAAATCCATTTTAAAGTTGAACCTCTTGGAAAAAACTTTGGTGCTAGGGTTTGCAACTTCCCCATTTCAATTTCATCTGAAATTTAAACATGATGCACAAAGCAAGCCTAGGACCATACCAGAACTAGGGATGTGACAGCTCGCCCCCACTCGAAGAAATCTCGTCCCGAGATTCAGGAGTTGGCGAAAAGAAAGCGGGGTACTCAAGTCGAAGACGATCTTCTCGCTCCCAAGTAGCTTCTCTCTCGGCATGATGAGACCATTGAACCTTGAGAAACTTGATGTTATGACGTCGAGTGACATGCTCTGCTTGATCCAGAATGTGAACGGGGTACTCTCGATAAGTAAGGTTATCTTGGAGATCAAGCGTTTCGTGGTCCACTCCGCGGATGGGATCCGAGAAGCAACGCGTGAGTTGAGAGACGTGGAAGACATCATGAACTCGAGAAAGATGTGGGGGTTGTTCCAACTGGTAGGCAACCTCTCCTCGTTTAGCGAGAATGCGAAAAGGACCGATGTAACAAGGAGCCAACTTGCCCTTGATACCGAAATGATGGGCACCCTTCAAAGGAGTAACCCGAAGGTAAGCCTTGTCACCAACTTCATAAGCCACTTCCTTATGACGATGGTCATACTGGCTCTTTTGACGAGATTGGGCTGTTTTCAAATTCTCTCGAATGATGCGAACTTGCTCTTCTGCCTCCTGGATCGTATCCGGTCCAAAGAATTGTCTTTCACCAGTTTCTGACCAGTTCAAAGGTGTTCGACATCTTCGTCCATACAGAATCTCGAAGGGTGCTTTCTTAAGACTGGATTGGTAGCTATTGTTATAAGCAAACTCGGCAAAGGGAAGACATTTCTCCCAGTCCATACCGAATGAGATAACGCAAGCTCTAAGCATGTCTTCGAGAATTTGGTTGACCCTTTCCACCTGACCACTTGACTGAGGGTGGAAAGCGGTACTGAAGGAGAGATGGGTGCCCATGGCAGTTTGGAAACTTTCCCAGAAATGAGAGGTGAAAAGACTGCCACGGTCTGAATTTATCTCTAGTGGAACACCATGGAGTGACACTATTCGGGAGATATATAAGTTAGCGAGCTGACTAGCAGTGATACTCTCTCGAACAGGTAGGAAGTGAGCCACTTTGGAGAGACGATCAATGACTATGAAGATAGCATTATTTCCTTTCTTGGTCCTAGGAAAGCCGGTGATGAAGTCCATACCAACTTTGTCCCATTTCCACTCGGGAATAGCTAAAGGTTGAAGGGTGCCAGCAGGTCTCTGATGCTCTGCCTTAACGCGACGACAAACGTCATAGTTGGCAATAAACTGAGCGATTTCTCTCTTCATCCTAGTCCACCAGAACCTCTGGCGTAGGTCCTGATACATCTTTGTACTACCGGGATGAATCATGAGAGGGGATTCATGGGCCTCCTTAAGGATCAGTTGCTGCATCTGTTGACATTTGGGAACCACCAAATGGTTTCCAAAGTAAACAACACCTCGTTCATCCATAGAGAAACAGTTGGCAACTCCCTTGGAAATATTCTTCTTGATTCGGGAGATTCCCGTATCATGCTTCTGAGCCTCTATGATCTGATCCGTAAGGGTAGGTTTCGCCACCAAGGTAGAAAGGGAACCACGAGGAGCTATGTGAAGGTTAAGCTTACAGAATTCCTCATGGAGGGTGGTTGACATTGTTGCAACATGAAGTTGTTGCAATAGGATTTACGACTCAAGGCATCAGCCATGACATTGGCTTTGCTTGGGGTGTAGGTGATTCCTAAGTCGTAATCCGAGATCAACTCCAACCAACGTCTCTGCCTGAGATTCAGATCCGGTTGGGTGAAGATATACTTGAGACTCTGATGGTCAGTGTAGATTTCGCAATGGTTACCAAGAAGGTAATGTCGCCAAGTCTTAAGTGCATAGACTACAGCTGCAAGCTCTAGATCATGTGTAGGATAATTTTCCTCATGTGGATGCAACTGTCGAGATGCATAGGCAATCACATGACGATCCTGCATAAGAATGCAACCTAGTCCTTGACGCGAAGCGTCGCAATAGATAACAAAGTCTTTAGTGAAATCCGGTGGCACGAGTATGGGCGCAGAAGTCAAGCGTCTTTTCAGTTCCTGAAAATTGTGCTCACACTGTGGGGTCCACTCAAACCTTTTATCTTTCTTGAGAAGCTCTGTGAGGGGTTTGGCCACTTTGGAGAAGTTTTCAACGAAGCGGCAACAATAACTGGCTAGACCAAGGAAACTCCTAACTTGTTTGACCGTTTCGGGTGGAGTCCAATCGAGAATGGCTTTGACTCTCTCGGGATTGACAGCAATGCCCTTACCAGAGATCACGTGGCCCAGATAGGTCACTTCTGGCAACCAAAATTCACACTTGGAGAACTTGGCATAAAGGCGATGCACTCCGAGTTTTTCTAACACAAGCCTAAGATGTTCGGCATGCGCTTCCTCGTTCTTCGAGTAAATAAGAATATCATCGAGATAAACCATGACGAACTTATGTAAGTACTCCATAAAGATCGAGTTCATCAAGCGGGAGAAAGTAGCTGGAGCATTGGTTAGGCCGAAAGACATCACGGTGTACTCGTATTGACCATAACGAGTGACAAAGGCCGTTTTGGGGATGTCCCCGTTTCTGATCTTGATTTGGTGGTAGCCTAACCTCAAATCCATCTTGGAAAAGACTGAGGATCTAGCGAGCTGATCATACAGGTTGTTGATCCCGGCGAGCGGATGCTTGTTCCTTATCGTGACCAAATTAACGGGACGATAATCTATAACCATCCGATCCGTACCATCCTTCTTCTTGACGAAGAGGACAGGACAAGCCCAAGGAGAAGAACTGGGATGGGTGAAACCCTTTTGCAAGGACTCATCAAGTTGTTTCTTAAGCTCGGCTAACTCCAAAGGTGCCATCTTGTATGGTCTCCTAGAGATTGGAACAGTTCCTGGGATAAGTTCTATGACAAACTCTACATCTCTGTCAGGTGGGACACCTGGCAGTTCTTCTGGAAAAACATCCGGGAAGTCGCGGACTATCGGAATATCTTCAAGGTCTGGAAGAGGGCTGGCATTAAGAGAATAGAGTTGACACCTTGCAACTCTAGTGGAGACAGTGACTATTTTGCCAGATGGATGTGTAAGTTGAATAGATCTAGTGTAGCAATCGATCTTGGCATGATGAGCTATCATCCAGTCCATACCCAAGATGATGTTAATATCTGCAGACTTGAGAGATATCAAAGAACCAAGGAAAACCAGTCTGTCAACAAGGATTTCATTACCATGGCTTACCTTGGAGGTTTGCCATTTGGAACCAGGAGTCTGGATTATTAGTGGAGTTGGCATATCACAAAATGACATGTCGTGCAACCGAGTGTAACCTTCGGATATGAAGGAGTGGGATGCTCCAGTATCGAACAGAACTGAAGCTGGGTGACAATTGACAAGAAGCATACCCAGTATGACGTCGGGATGATCTTGAGCTTCTGTAGCTGAGACATGGTGCACACATGCTCGTTCAATGGAGGCTGGCTTGGTACTGATCATCTTGCCCGATGGCTTTTCACGGCCAACAGACCTCTGAGACTGGGATGGAGTATAACTGGACTGAGGCAGTCACGTGCATAGTGCCCTGGTTCTCTGCAGGTGAAGCAAGTTACTGAGGTAGGACGTGGACCTACATTGGCAAGTGGTCCACTAATAGGCCTGGGTGGAGCACGTTGCTGGGTTGGGTGAGGCGCCACACAGGATGGCCTCGGTGCATATCGAGGTGGAAGAGCTGAGTTCGGAATCCAAATCCGTTGCTTCTGAGAGCCAGAGCGGGAGGAAGAACCCAGATCATGGTTGTGCTTTCGAGACTCCTTGTAAGTGAGTTAAGCTGTCTCTGCATTAATGGCCTTGTTCACAAGAGCCTGGAAAGTATCACAATGATGCAGGTGGAGATCACGATGCAACTTAGGGTTGAGACCCTTCCGGAACCTAGCCTGCTTCTTATCGTCCGTGGACACTTCTTCTGTAGCATAGCGGGCGAGGTTTCCAAACTCTCTACTGTAAGCATCAACAGGCAGCTTACCCTGGGTAAAACTACAGAACTCTTCACTCTTGCGGTCAATGAGAGCCTAAGGAATGTGGTGCTCACGAAAAGCCTCGGTGAAATCCTTCCAGGTAGGAATCTGACCAGCTGGAAGCATAGCCTCATAGCTCTACCACCAAATACTAGCAGGACCTTCCAGGTGATAGGTAGCATAGGTGACCTTGTCACCTTCAGCCACGTTCGCAGAAAGCAACTTGTGAGTGATGCTTCGGAGCCAGTCATCCGCATCGAGTGGCTCAATGGAATGATGGAAGGTGGGTGGTTTCAGACCAATGAAGTCGGTGATGGAAACCAACTACTTACGCTGATGTGCGGTGTTCTGCTCAATCTGTGCCAGCAAGCGGTTAGTCTCACGCTTGTTCCTCTCGGATGCTAACAAGAACTCTGCCATCAAAGGCTGGTCAGGAGGATCCTCATCCCTACCATCTCTGTGGTTCTTGCTATGAGCAACTGAACCTCGGTTAGCAGACGACATCCTGGCACAGAAACCAAGGAAACAAGGATGGAATTAGCATCGACATAGGGATGCGGAATGTAATGCAAAAGCATTAGAAACTCTTGAAATCCTAGGACAATTTCGGCAGCATAACGGTTGTAAATGCTCAAAAGGGATTTTGAGACATTCATCAGAGGAATAGCATAATCAATCAGCACCATAATATCAAGGTTCTGGGTCAAACTGAGGACACACGGAAGTAGTAGAACTGTACGGTGACACAACCCAACAATCCTAAGACTTTACGGTTTAGTAACACGTCATCCTGAGAGATAGAGGAGAAGCCTAGGCCTTAACCCTCGTAGAAAAGAAGAGGCTGACTCAGAAAGAATGACATGGGGGTAAAGGAGTAAAAAGAGTCTTATGTTCCCTTCCACAATCAATTCCCTTATATAACTAAAGCATTTCTAGACTCAACTTCGACCAGTTTGGATTGGTAATCCTACAGTCAGTCAGGCTCTGATACCAATGCTGTCGGGACCCCGATCCTAAGTCACACCGATCTAGCATGTAACAATTCATATCACTTTGCGGCCTCACGCACGGTATTCCCACAGGTGCCACCTTACCTGGCCCGGCACCGTTTGCGCCTTTTGGCTCACATATATGATAGTGTCGCTAGCATCCATATGACAGAGAACCCGGGCCGACATGACTAGTCGTGAACCCAAAATAGCACTAACTTACAGGGACAAGCATACATGAATCAACCTCGAGCATGTCGGTCAACAACGTATGAATCCGGGCTGTAGCACTGGGCTAACAGGACTCCGGGAACCCGGGCTGTAGCAGGCTAGGGCAGGACTCCAGATGTCACCGCGTGACATTTCCCTGAAGGGACAGAAACAGGAACGAAGTGAATCACATGCCGGCCAGTCAAGTGTTCCGGAGCAGTAGTGCTGGGCTAGCAGGACTCCGGTGAACCGGGCTGTAGCGGACTACTATGGCACATGGAAGCACAAGACCTACATTTCCCCATAAGAGAGGCTACCAGAGGTAAACAACTAGGTTGACGGATCCCACACATAGCAATACACGTTACACGTACGCATAACATGCAAGTATGTGTTGTACAACATGGCATCACAACATAACTCAAACTCATATAGATAAAGGCCCAGAAGAGCCACATAGCATCAATACAAACAGGGGTCTCATGACCCATCATTGAGAGCATACAAGCAACGGAAGCATTACATGTCTGAGTACACACAACTACAAAAGGAAAAGACTAAGAAGCCTGACTATACACGACCCTCCCAAGGGTACAAGATCGTAGCTGGGATACAAGCTACTCGTCGAAGTCACTAGCATAACCAACTGCAAAACATAAATAAGCAAACATGAGTACAAAGGTACTCATCAAGTTTTACATCAGAACTATCTACATATGCAACATTATGAACAAAGGGGGTGGTGGAGTTTTAACAGCAGCAAGCCAGCTTTGACTCAGTGGCTAATCTATACTACAAGTATCAGAAACTTCTTTGACGTGAGAAGATGCACACGAGTCCACATATTCACCATAACAACACCCCACTATGGATCCATTCCCGTCTCCCTACGAGAAGGCCATCCATAGCACTCACGCTTATCTTGCGGATTTTAGAGTATCCACTTCAAGTTGTCTATGTACAACATAAGTTCTCCAAGTTTCCATATCCGAGGAAAACGGCTATTCGAATAGATAATATTGACCCTGCAGGGGTGTACTTCTTCACACACGCTCTCGTCACTTATAGCCCTGTACACGTCATGTACCTCGACAACCTTCAAGCGGAAGCCGGGCGAGGGTGTCGGCCACGACCTGACTAACCACACAAGTCTCTCGTCCAGGTTTATCGCCTATTCGGGTTCCATCCGCAAGGAGATCCGGCCGGGGTGTCGCTCACGGCCCCAAACGATGTGTGCAGGGTTTCCAAGACCACCATCCGGGTGCCACTTGGTACACCGTGCCATGGTGCCTAGTCTGTCCCAAGCCCGTCCCGTCGGACACCACCTGGTAGACAAGTAGCACTACCTACAAACGCTAGAAACTAGTTGCAACTCCTGGACAGAGATCAAGTGGATTAATAAGCCGAGAGGGGCCGGATAACCGGAACCCAATGTGTGGTAGTAACTGGACTTGGATAACATACATAGAACTCAGTGCTTAGGGACGGCTCAAATGAGACAACCCACCATGTACTCCTACATGGCCTCTCATCGCTACCTTTACCAAACGTGTTCACACACTTAGCCTTTATCGGTAGGACATGTTCACCACTCCGATTCATTCCCAATGAATCAGACCTGACACAACTCTAAGCATAGCTGGCATAAAGAAAACAAGCATGGATGAGCAGGCACATCAAGGCTCAAGCAACTCCTACTCATGCTAGTGGGTTTCAACTATTTACTGTGGCAATGACAGGTCATGCAGAGGAATGGGTTCAGCTACCGCAGCAGAAAGTAGCAGTTTGAATCGTTGTTGTCCTAATGCAGTAAAAGGAGCAGGAGCGAGAGAGTGGGATTTATCGAGATGCTCAAGGGGGTTTGCTTGCCTGATAGATCCACGAAGAAGCACTGCTCCTCAGACAGGTACTCGGGACACCTTCCAGAGTAGAACCTATCGAGAGGGGACGGTGCCGGCAATCAATAAATAACCATATGCAACAATATGATGCATTAAGATGACATTTCAAAGATGCTATGATTTGCCCTAATGCATCTAGCATCAATTTGGTTGAAGTCCATATGTACCAAGGGTTCATATGCAAACCCCAAATTAAATATATAACATGCCATTATTACGTTTTCACTTATACAGCAATTATAAGTTGTTTTTTCATGCATGAAACTAGCATAAATGGATTCCTTGCATTTTTCTGATGATTTTTCATATATAATTTATTTCATTCTGAGCTACGGTTTAATTTCTATGATTTTTAGAAGTTTTAACTATTTTATGAAATTCTCTGAATTATTTAAAATCCAGAAAAACAATTACTGCGTCAGCGTGACGTCACAGAGGCGTCAGCAGGTCAACGGCTTGGTCCAGGTCAAACCTGGATGGTGGGGCCCGCGTGTCAGTGTCATAGGGCTAATCCTATTTTAGTTAAATCTAAACTAGGTAATTAGATGGGGCTGGCCCCACATGTCAATGACCCAGGGGAGGTCAAACCCCTGGTCAAAGGCCCAACACGCCGGCGGCTCGTCACCGGCGACAGCACGCACGGCGGAGGCTCGGGTTTCGCCCTCAGGCGACCAAAAGGACGGCGGAGAGGCTTTGCGTGGAGCTGGGCGTGCGCCGCATCCAGGGGAGCACACGAGAGGGGCTGGGGTGGCCGGAGTCGTCACCGGCGTCGACCTTGGCGGTCGCCGGAGCTCGGGCGAGCTCGGGGTCGGTGCTACGGTGGCCGGGGAGTGGCGTGCTTAGCTCCTACGGCACCTCCGCGGCCCGGTGAGCACGTGGGTGTGCTCGGTTGGGAGCTACGACGGCTGTGGCCACGGCGGCGAGAAGCTCGGGCAGCGGCATGGTTCGGTCTCCGGCGGAGCAACGGCTACAACGTGCTAACGGAGCGCAAGGGAGGGGGGTTCGGGTCAGTGGCTCACGGCGAGTCGGACGAGCAGGTCGGCGAGGCCGGAGGAGCGTCGGAGCGAGCGGGGCGGCGAGGCGGATCTCCGGCGACCCGAGGAGGATGAAGGGGTCGGGGATGATGCTTCGAGGCGTCCAGCGCCGCGTGGCCCGGCAGAGAGGACTAGGGCGACGAGGCAGACCTCGTGTGCACGTCGGAGAGGCGAGGGGAAGGCGGTGGTCGCGGTGGCGCACGGCGGTGCTCTCCGCTACGCTCGGGACAGAGGGGGAGAGCGAGACAGAGGATGGGGAGGAGCTCGGGGAGAATGGAGAGAGACCAGGGTGGCTCGGTGGAGCTCTCGGGGGTGGATGGCGCCGAGGAGGGAGAGGAGGCAGCAAGCAGCTGCCTGGCGGGCATGCACGCTCGCCGTGCTCCTTTTCGCCGCTGCCTCCTGGCGAGGGAGACGACTGGCAACGCCCAGTTGCGCCGGGCCACTGTTGGGCCGTGGTGGGGCGCCAGGTAAGCGTCAGGTAAGTGTTTTTCTTATTTCCTATTTTCTTTTTCTATTTCTGACATTTGTTTTGTACCAAAAAGAAATGTTAAAACACTTCCATAAATGCTGAAAATAATTGTGGCATCTAGATATAATATTCTAGAGGCCCTCACCAATTCCCAACATTTTTGGAGCCATTAAAATATTTATATAATTTAAACAGCTCCAAATCAAATATTTATGCATTGATTCAAAAATCCAAAATTTATAGCAAAAATGTGCATCACCTCTGGTTGTTGTTCCCAACTTTATCCAAAGAGCATGAACATTTTTGGAGAGCATTTTGGGTTCATTGAAAATCCATTTTAAAGTTGAACCTATTGGAAAAAACTTTGGTGCTAGGGTTTGCAACTTCCCCATTTCAATTTCATTTGAAATTTAAACATGATGCACAAAGCAAGCCTAGGACCATACCAGAACTAGGGATGTGACAGCTTTCAATGTGGTTATGCCTCTAAGTTGTTCTTCGACACGTGGGAGATATAGCCGCATCGAGGGCGTTACAAGTTCATAATCAGAGCCTTCCCCGACCTTAGGAGCCCCCTGCTTGATCGAATCACTGGCATTATTGAGTCTAGAAAAATGTTTTGAGTCATTTAGGAATTATATATATCAGAGAGTTAGGACTTCTTTTTACTCCTCAGTCCCTTCGTCGCTCTGGTAAGGCATCCTGACGTAGAGTTTTGACTCTTCTCTTCTCAAATTTCACTAATTTTTTTAGAATCACGCGGGTATCTTGGAATCGTTCCCATGGTTTTGTGCCGAGAACATTGTTCTTGGTGCCTCCTGTCATTTAGGGGTTGTGGCAGTGTCCCGGGCAGTTGAGCTCCGAGGTGTTGTCGTCACAATTTTATTGTTGCAGTTTTGGAATACCTGAAATTAGTTTCGCCGACATCGAAAATCTGTTTTATGTAGTTGTTGGTGAGATAACCTCGACGCCACCTAGTACTGGGGCGGGAGTTCGGGAGTATTGCCATAACTCGTATAACGGATGCTTTTCGAAGGTTGAGGTAGACAATTTCCGAAGGTTTATTGGTTATGTCTTGAAGGATGGATACAGCTGGATGTAGGATTTGTTAGAATTGGGTGAGATATTATGCTTCCCCTGTATTCCAAACACCTAATTGCATAACCGGAAAGTTTCAGGAGTTTATAAGTGGGAATCAAGTAGCTCCTAGGATATCTTTCCGTCAGATGTATGATATGAAATTGGGGTTCGACGTCTAGTGGTCCGCCTATCCATGGTTGGTTTTACAGTGGTCTCGTTGTGTCTTAAAGAGTCCTTGGCTATGCCGACTCGGGGACGCTTCATGTGTCATGTGCACTGCCTTGTACATGATGGTGCTGTACGATCGAGCCCGTGTAGGCCCCACCACGAAAACTTCGGACGAAATCTCTATCATATGTTTGTTCCGGCTTATTCTGCAAGCCAATCCTTTGTTTTTGGTTTTGAGTTGTGGTATTCGAGTTGCTTCGAAGTCAAATGTTGATTCCATACCTTTCCGAACCGGTGTTCTCATACTCCTATGCAAATACTAATCCTTTTGGATCATCGAGATTGTCATGTCAATCCTTTTCAACCGGCGTGTTTTCTCTTCAAGTGGATCCGTCCATTTTCAACATCTGCAAGATCGAGTATCAGTTCTTCTCAACGGTGTTTGCTTCATCCGTCTTCAAGTTGTCTTTGTTTTCCCGCCCTCCCACCCTTATTTCTTCAAGGACTCAGATTTCTTAATCAAGTATCTTTTATTCTTGTGAAGTCTCTCCATCCCTTTCCCGTCAATGTTCTTACCTGGTGGTTCTCCTGAAGATGCTCTACATTTCATCATTCTCCATTTTTTTCTTCTCCGGTGGATGCAAATCAAGTTTTTGGTGTTGATCATATCTTTTCCTCGTTCCAATGCTTTTCCATGTCGTTGCACCTCCTTTATCTTTCACCTCTCGCTATTCATTTGTTCTGGAGTGCGCAAGATATCTCGGAGATTCGTGTTTCCACTCTGCTTTTGTTCCAGCTCTTTCGAGGATGTTATCTCATTCTAGCCATTTAATTCAACCGGTGCTTTCTCTCTTTTGAATCATTCTATGGTGTATCTTTTCAGTTGGCTCTAACCCACAGGTCTTTTTCCAGGATCTTACCTGACTCTTCTTATTCTCCCGGAGTTATTCTCAAATCTTCTAAAGTTGATGTAAGAATGAATTGTCATCAGTCAAATGTCTTTCTCCAAAATCTTTCATTTCTTTTCATCGTCGGTGCAACCTTTCTATTCGTCATTCCGGAGTGCCTCAACAATTCATGGTGGTGTTTCTCATCGTCATTCTCGGATTTTGAAGACCGAAGAAGAGTTTCTCTTAAATCTTGCTCCATTCTTGTTGTCACCCTCTCATAATTGTTTTCGGTTGTGGGAATTATTTTCACCCATCCGGAGCAATTCAGGAGTCTATTTAGTTTGATTATCCGGAGCCCATCATCTGAGATTTATTCATTCTCGGCTTTCAGCTATGGTTCTCCAAATCTTATCGGTGCTTCGTTCAAGTGATCTCTAATCAGTTCGTGATCCCTTCGTTCTCATGTATCTAGATTCTCTCAAGCATCCTCGTTCATTTGCAAATTCTTCCCGGTGATTCGTTATCTTTTATTCGTTCTTTTCAATTCTTACGGTGGTTCGTTCAAGAGTTCTCTTCCTTGATTATCATATCAATTCATTCGTTCTTTCAAATCCTAATGATGGTTCGTTGAAGCCTTTTCTCAAGTTTGATTTATATCTCTCTTAATCCTTTGTAACGGAATAAGTTGTATGCTATCCGTTGCTTGTCATCAATTAAAATTGGTGAAGGATACACATAACGTAATTCTTATTCTTGTTCCATCCAAGTGATTAATTCCTTATTCTGGAGGTTCATCAAATTCTTGATCTCTTTTGTTCTTCTTTTTTTCCAGAGTTCCAATTTTTCCGCTTTATCTCATCACGAAGATCCATCTAATCATTGCAAGGTTTCACCTTCAGCTTTCAACATCTCTTTCTTTTTATTCCTTTGTTTACCGGAGTTCTTCATGAAGGTTCTACATGATGGTTCATCAAGGATTTATTTCCTTCTCGAAGTTTTCATCGAGATTCTTTTAAGGAGCTCAAGCATTCTTCATTTTGCAATCCGGAGTGCAATTCCTTTCTTCCGCATCATTGGAGGTGGTATTACGTCATTCTTGATAATTTGAGTTCATGCTTCATGATTCACATGTTGTTAAGAATGAGGTATTTTAAATCCATCAATCCCTTCGTTGCAGTTATCTTGGGTTATATTTCACCTAAAGCTTTCCCTAAGGATTGTTGCTATTTATGGTGCTTATAAATGACCCAAGTTCTTCATTTATCCTCCCGGTGAAATAGTTTCTCGTCCCCTTGTCTTATAAATCCAATCAAATCTTTTCTGTGGGTGGCAAGTTGTCACCTCATAATGTTGAGATGTCTTCTATAAGCCCACCTCAAGCTTGTCCTTCCGTTGTTGGTGTTCCAACAACTCCGTTCGACCATTCTCCTAAGGATGCCTTTTCAAGATCAATTGTGGCACAACTTGGCAGTTTCTTCCCCATTCTTTTATTTCAATTATCTATCTTCTATTTCTTCCTTCCGGAGGCGTTGTGATGTTGCTCTCTTCAACACATCTTCTTGTTTTGTCAGGATCGTGTTCTTTTCTTGGTTAATCCATTTAATCAGAGTATTATGCCCCTTTTGCTCAAGCTCTCTCATTTTATCAAGTCTTCATCTCTTTTCAACCGAAGTGCTACCCGAATCGGTTCTTTCTTATTCCTCTTTCTTAACGGAGTTCTTTCAACTTTGTTCTTCTCCGTTGTTTTCTTTCTTTCATTTTGCTCAACCTTTTCAAGGTACTTTGGTTTCACTTGTTTGTCAAAGAAGCAACTTAGTTTTACCTCTTCTCTTTCGCTTTCGTTTTCCCTCCGGTGCCATTCTAGATCTCGGGACGAGATCCTCTCGTAGTGGTGGAGTGTTGTGACGCCCCGAGACCGATGTGCCAGGTGTCTTTCACTTATTCGCTGTTGTTGCCATGTCATTCGCTTGCGTGTTGCATCTTGTCATGTCATCATGTGCATTGCATCATCATGTTTTCAAAACTTGCATCCGTCCAGGTTTCCCCAGTTCCGTTCGTTGTCCGTTCTGAGCCCAACCACACTTGCACGCGCCCGCGGCATGTCCGAAATAATATTTTATAAGTGGCTGGAAAATGTTCTCGGAATGGGATGAAAGTTGGCGTGTGGTCTTATTATAGTGTAGATAGACCTCCTGTCAAGTTTCATCGCATTCTGAGTTCATTTGATAGCCCAACGGATAACTATAGCGACATTATAGTCGGTCTAACGTCGGACGTTTTTTGTCTCTGGAAACAGATGCCGGGCCCTCTCTCTCTCTCTTCTCCCCCTCGCAGTCTCGCCACAGCCCACCTAGTCCATCCTCCTTACCCTCTTTGCTTCCGGAGTTGTCCGATGCGACCGCACGGTCCGAAACCCTCTCTGCACAGTGCATCGAACCCCTCACGTGGGCGTCCGAAATTGTCCCAGACCCGACCCGGGCAGTCGTCACCGTTGGATCCGGATCATCCCCAAACGTCTACAAAACGTCACCGTTTTCTTATTTAGACTTCCTAGCTATTTTATTCGCGACCGTCCGATTGCGATCGTAGGGACGTGATAGCCTCTACCCTAACCTAATTGTCCCGGACCATCCGATTATAATCGGAGGGTCTAGTTTGCCCTCACGCTCCCTCCTATCATCTACCTGCTATATATATAAGCTATTCCATTTCTAGCTAAACCTAGACCCTAGGCAGACCAACTCCCTCCAATCCCGCCGCCACTTTGTTTTACTCGGGACCCCTCCCGATTCAGCCGAGCCAACCATCTCCTCCCCTCGATCCACCAATCCAGCCACCTCCCGACCCACCAACCCATCACCACCCTCAGCCGCCTTGATTTTCCTGTGCCGAAGCACCCCCAGGCCGTGCCCTGCTGCCTTGCTCGCCCGTGCCAAGACCTCGCCTTTGCTCCACCTCAAGGCATCGCCGTCGCTTCTAGACTTTGCTGGTGAGCAGCGATGCCGCCCTCCTTTCCCTGTCGTCCCTCTCCTTTCTCTTTGCTTTGATCTCCCTCTCTCAACTCCCTGTTACTTCTGCCCTAGCAGGAGTCAAGCTGCCGTCCGAGCTCGTTCCTGGACAGATCCGCCACCCTTCAACCGCGTGCCCTCGCCAGACCTCCTTCCTCCGCCAAGACCCAAGTCGCGCCATGGCCGCCGAACCCCCTGCCTCGCCTCAGATCTCACATGGGACGCCATCCAGTGCCCGTATCCGCACCTCCTTCGTGCCCTGCATCGCCCGAAGCTGACGCGCCTTGCATTGCCGGTTCTTCTGCGTCCTCTCGATCGAGCAGCAGCTCGGGAACGAGCACCCCGCCCCGCGTTGACCAGTCCAGCGCCAGCCTGGACGAGTGCCACTCGCCGCGCGAGGCCTCCTCTGCTTCGCTCGCAGCCCAGATGCCCAGCTCCACCTCAGCCCGCGACCAGCAGCGCGCATCGAACGGCCCAGCTTCGCCTCTGCCAGACTCTCCTCCAGCAAGGCCCCTCAAGGCCTAGCCGTCTGCCTCGTCCAGCCTAGCACCAACCGGGCCAAGCCCAATGTGAGAAGCACCCCCTCCAGCCCCTGTGCACTGTCGGGCTAGCAAGATTCGGCCCGAGACACGTTTTTTTTTCTGAAAGTTTTTTTCTATTTAACCAGTGCACTGCATATTTACAGAACTGCCCCTATGTTAAACTGCTAATAACTTTTGAACCACGCATCCAAATAAAACATGTTGTATATGTAAAATTCTCAGAATTTTATCTACTTTCATAATCTGCCTTTTTCATCTATGTTTAAAATGTTCAAACTGCTGTTTGCATTAATTTTCTTAAATAACTTGTTAAAATGATTTATTTCATAACTATTTAACCGTAACTCGGAATTTAGTAAACTTTATATATAAATGGGGTGGAAAATGCCTAGTTTAACATGGTGGCTTCACTTTGCATGTTTAACAACTCTAAAATTGTGTTTAGGGTAGAACAGTTCCAAACCTAATATATGCGCATGAGGAGTTTCCGGATTTGTTGTTTGTTGTTCCCGGCCTCATTTAAACTTGACTAGATAGGTAGTTTTGCTTTGCTTCACCCTCTTGCCATGTTTAACAACATTTAATATTGTTGGGTACATAAACGAGATCGAACTAAATAACTTGAACGTGGTGTTTCGTCAATATGCAACTCGTTGCATATTGAGCTCCATTTAATTTGTAGGATTGTTTGTGCATTTTGCCATGCCATGCCTCATTAAAACGGACATGCATCATACTTCGTTGCGCATCATGCCATGTCTATGTGGTGGTTGTTTACTATGTTGTTTGCTTCTTTCCGGTCTTGCTTCTTCGGGTTGGTTCCGATAACGTGCGTTTGTGAGGACCCGTTCATCTACGTCCGTTTGTCTTCTTCATGGACTCGTTCTTCTTCCTTGCGGGATTTCAAGGAAGATGACCATACCCTCGAAATCACTTCTATCTTTGCTTGCTAGTTGCTTGCTCTTTTGTTATGCCTATGCTGCGATACCTACCACTTGCTTATCATGCCTCCCATATTGTTGAACCAAGCCTCTAACCCACCTTGTCCTAGCAAACCGTTGTTTGGCTATGTTACCGCTTTGCTCAGCCCCTCTTATAGCATTGTTAGTTGCAGGTGAAGATGAAGTTTGTTCCTTGTTACAACAGGGAGATGTTGTTCCTTGTTGGAACATGTTTACTTGTTGGGATATCACAATATCTCTTATTTAATTAATGCATCTATATACTTGGTAAAGGGTGGAAGGCTCGGCCTTATGCCGGGTGTTTTGTTCCACTCTTGCCACCCTAGTTTCCGTCATATCAGTGTTATGTTCCCGGATTTTGCGTTCCGTACGCAGTTGGGCTATAATGGGAACCCCTTGACAGTTCGCTTTGAATAAAACTCCTCCAGCAATGCCCAACCTTGGTTTTACCATTTGCACTAACGACCTACCACCTTCCCTTGGGTTCTGCAGACTCAAGGGTCATCTTTATTTTAACCCCCCCCCCCCGGGCCAGTGCTTCTCTAAGTGTTGGTCCGAACCGAGCTGCCTGTGGGGCCACCTCGGAGAAACTTGAGGGTTGGTTTTACTCGTAGCTAGTCTCATGTGAGTGTGCCCTGAGAACGAGATATGTGCAGCTCCTATCGGGATTTATCGGCACATTCTGGCAGTGTTGCTGGACTTGTTTTACCATTGTCGAAGTTGTCTTGTAACCGGGATTCCGAGTCTGATCGGACCTTCCCGCTAGAAGGAATATCCTTCGTTGACCGTGAGAGCTTGTGATGGGCTAAGTTGGGACACCCCTGCAGGGATTTGAACTTTTGAAAGTCGTGCCCGTGGTTATGGGTAGATGGGAATTTGTTAATGTCTCATTGTAGAAAACTTGAAGTTGACCTTAATTAAAATACATCAACCGCGTGTGTAACCGTGATGGTCTCTTCTCGGCGGAGTCCGGGAAGTGAACACGGTGTTGGAGTTGTGCTTGACGTAGGTTGTTCTAGGATCACTTCTTGATCATAGTTCTCGACCGTGCTTTTTCCTTCTCTTCTCGCTCTCATTTGCTTATGTTAGCCACCATATATACTAGTCACTTGCTGCGGCTCCACCTCATACCTTTTACCCTTCCTATAAGCTTAAATAGTCTTGATCGCGAGGGTGTGAGATTGCTGAGTCCCTGTGACTCACAGATAGTTCCAAAACCAGTTTGCAGGTGCCGATGTTACCGAGCAGGTGACGCAACCAAGCTCAAGGAGGAGCTCGATGAAGATCTTGTCCTTTATGTTGATCCGCTTCCAGTTGATCAGTAGTGGAGCCCAGTTGGGGTCGATCGGGGATCTGTGTAGCATTTGGGGTAGTCTTCTTTTATTTTGGCTCCGTAGTCGGGCCTTGATTGTATCTGGATGATGTAATGCTTTATTCATGTATTGTGTGAAGTGGTGATTGTAAGCCAACTATGTATCTTTTCCCTTATGTATTACATGGGTTGTGTGAAGATTACCTCACTTGCGACATTGCTTTCAATGCGGTTATACCTCTAAGTCGTGCTTCGACACGTGGGAGATATAGCCACATCGAGGGCGTTACACATTGGTTTTGGGTCTATCCACAGTTTGCTACCATGACTCTGGATTTGTGCATGCACTCCTTACATAATCTCACTATGTTTTATTCCTATGCATGCCAGTTATTGTACACAATGGAACTAATCATGTAGAGCAAAAGAGACGATCCTTGTGTCAATAAATTTCATGCGGATGTCGTTCCATGGTGGGCGCAAAGGCAGCCCCCCTCCACCCATTTCGGATTGTAATCAAGAGGAAGATAACTGCTCTAAGGGGGATTCAGAAGGAGAAGACAACTCCTATTTATCCCATGAGGTCTTCGCTCTAACTTGGCATGCTGATGTTGGTAAAATCATGCATATGGTGCCTTGCATTGCTTACCGTATACATTAAAGATGTCATCTGCTTAGTTTAGACATGTTTTGTGTCAATGCCATCTGTTTAGTATCTTTATCGTATATGTGAATCATGCAATGCCATCTTGTCTAGCCAGGCATCATATATGTGAATTTTGCAATGCCACCCTGGTTAGCTAGTCATCTTATATGTGAATTATATCGTGTCATCATTTTTTTATTACGTGTTAAATTTGTCAACAATTTTAGTACATTCAATTACTCTTCCTGTGCATCAGCCATTCGGCACAGTCATGGAAAAATCTGGAGTGGAAACAAGGTCTTCAGAGCAGACAATGCTATCTGACGAAGCGCATGTCTTGCTGGTTACCGATAGCTCCTCAGAGGAGGATTCAGAGATAGATGACCAGTCATATCCCCCCCCCCGAGGTGCATGCCCTAACTTGGCAGGGTTATGTTGCTCATATCGTGTGTATGGTATCTTGCATTGTTATGTCATTTGCTTAGTTTAGACATGCTTTGTGTGAATGCCACCTGTTTAGTGTCTAATTACCATATATGTGAATTATGCAATGCCATCTTGTTGCAAGACATTATATATGTGAATTATGCAATGTTATCTTGTTGCAAGGCACTATGTATGTGAATTATGCAATGCCATGATGTTTAGGCAAGCGTCATATATGTGAATTATATCATGCCGTCCTTTTTTTGTATTTCTCATTGCTTTTGTCGACAATGTTTGCATATTAAACTGCTCTTCCTATGCATCAGCCATTTGAATAGTGATGGAGAAATCTGGAGTGAAAACAAGGTCTTCAGAGCAGACAATGCTACCTGCTGAAGCAGATATCTTGCTGGTTACAGATAGCTCTTGAGAGGAGGATTCAGAGGCAGATGACCAGTCCTATTATCCCCTTGAGGTGTATGCTCAAACTTGGCAGGGTTATATTACTCATATAATGCATATGTTGTATTGTAATGCTTAGTTTTTACATCATATGCACAATATTGAATGCCATCTCCTTAGTTGACACATCATATATGCGATTGCCCTCTGCTCACTTCCTTAGTATATAAATCATATATTTGAATTACGTCATGCCATGATGTTTACATAGACAGCATGTATCTGAATTATGGCATGCCAACCCATTTTCTAAAGACATAATATAGTTATATCATCTCATCTTGTTTACATAGTCATCATATTTTAAATTATGTCATTCTATCTGTGAATTATATCATGCCATCATGTTTCCATCGACGGCATGTTTGTGATTTATGGCATGCCAACCACTTTAATAGACAAATCATATAGTTATATCATGTCATCTTGTTTACATAGTCATCATATTTTGAAGTATGTCATTCTATCATGTTTAGTTAGCCATCATACATGTGAAATTGTGTCATGCTATCCTATTTAATTAGCCATCATATATGTGAAATTATGTCCTGCTATTCTGTTTGCTTAGACAACATAAATGTGCATTATTTCATGCCCTGTTTTCTTCCCTACTATCCATTGCACCTGTCTATCTTACAATGTCTGTACATTCAATTACTTTTCTTGTTTATCAGCCATTTCAATTGGAGGGGGTGATGGCAGTATCTGTGGGAGTTAAAACACGGTCTTTAGAAGAGATCGTGCTACCTGTCGATGTAGATAGAACCACGGTTGTACTTTCCCAAGAACCAGCCCCACCACACATAACCCACACTCATGCAGATTGTACCCCTACCCAGTTGGACAAAGAACCAGCTACACCCCTTCTAACCCCAACCCCAGCAGATAGACACCCGGTTCCTGTTGACACAGCACCGTCTCCACCATAGAGCACCCAAACACGAGCAGTTAGTAAGGCAACTGCAGTGCCCAAATCACGAGTACCACCACTCCGAACCCGAAGTCAACGCTTAAAGCAGAAGAAGAATTGTTCTCAGGTCAGGTTCCGTAGCTATGGTTCATACTACTTTGCTCTTGCATCAGTGTATTTACTGATACCAACTAATTTCAAATTTGAAGGATTCAATTGAAACTCCAATGGCGCAACAGGTATGTTTTAAACCTGTTTCTTCAACGTGTTTGGCTGTTTGCTATTGTAACTTGCTCTATGTTTATTTCAGTTTCAATTGAATAAACAATTATGTTCTCATGCCATGCACATTAAAAGTGATGTTATTGTTGTGTAGTTTCCCACACTTATATTCTGTCTATGCTGCTTTCTCTTAAATAGATATGATTCGAACTGTATCTATCTTGATTTGGCAACATAAACTAGAATGATATAGACCATACAGTGACCATACTACATATATATATATATATGTTTGTTTCATGTTGTTATCCTGTCCAACTTACTACTGAACTGGTTTACCAAAATGAGTTTCATATACTACATTGTAAACCTGAGATGTGTTTGTTTGTTTCTCTTTTAGAACACGGATAAAATATTGGAGAAGAGTACCCTGTTATGCAATGGTAAAGGAAGTAATGCAGATAAGGTTCAAGATAGTGAGACATCCCTGTTGGTCTCCAAGAAAGCTGATAAAAACTATATTGAAGACACTGAGACAACCCCAAAGTCCTGTCTTGATGTAGTGTTCGAGTTACTGGCTACCACTACTGGCACCAGCTCTTCGAACTTGTTGCCTGATTCAGTTCGGCTTCTTGAGTCTCAACTTCAAGTTGAAAGACATCGATCAGATGTTATGCGACAGGCAGCCGAAGGACTAAGGAAGTCCCTGCAAAATTCAGATGCATACTTTCTGGTGCAACAGCAAGCGCTGGAGGACTTAAGTGCCAAACAAGGGAAAGTTAATAAGCTTGCTAAGCATCTTGCCAGCATTATGGGTACCCAGGATATTGTTTCTTGAGCTCTTCTGAAGTGGTTTCAGTTCTGGACTTGTTTTGCTGCGGCATTTATATGCTGATGTGTTCCCTATATTTGCACTGGTGGCGAACTTTGATGCCCAGTGGATGTAATATGTGTAATAGCCGTGATAGCCTAGTGTAAGTTGCTTGCTTATTTATTTACTTATTGTCTTGTTTATTTGTTTGCTTGTAGTCAGTGCAGTTCTTTTTCTGCAGTTTGCTAGTGGCTGCAATAACCTATTTTTTAAAACTAGGCCACAATAACCATGGGCTAATATTTACTGTAGTGACACTGGGCCTCCTATGGGCCGTAGAAACAGTGGGCCTTCTACGGGCCGTAGAAACAGTGGGCCTTCTACGGGCCATAGAAACGATAGGCCTTCTACGGGCCGTAGAAACAATGGGCCTTCTACAGGCCGTATCATCAATGGGCCTTATACGGGCCGTATGATCGATTGGCCAAACATGGGCCAAACAGCCCACATTCTGGCCGTAAACGGGCTAGAGTTGGAATCGTTCGTTCATGGGCCGACCATAACGGGCCATCGTTAATAGGACATATTTGATGACACTATGAAAACGGCCCAACGTATTAACGGACCACAAACGGGCCGACTGTAACCACGGGCTGAATTTGGCCCACAAGCAGAAAATGACAGTAATGGGCCGTAAGTAAAAGAATGCTGGAAAATAGCCCAAGAATAAATGGGCTCTGAGAAGGCCGAAAGATAACATGGGCTGGAAACGGCCGAAAGGAATAACGGGCCGTTAATGGGTATACAGTGATACACTGTTCTTTACAGGCCAGTTTCACCACGAGCCGTTAATGGGTGTAAAGTGATACATTGTTCATTACGGGCCAGTTTCACCACGAGCCGTTAATAGGCCAAGAGTTACATAGGGCCTCATATGGGCCGAAAGACGTCATGGGCCATACATGGGTCAGAAGTGAAAACGGGCTAGAATCATATTGGATGGCCCATATGACGCTACTGGGCCTAATTCGAATAGGGCGTAACGGGCCTTGGGTTAGCGGGCTGTAAATGGGCTATATGCGAACAGGCTGTTAACAGGCTTTCCATGGGCCGGCCCGCCACCTTTTGACCAAGTCAAATGGGCCGGCCTTTTCACAGGAAGGGGCCTCTGTTGGGCCGTGCCACGTGTCGACGTATCATAGGCGCCTTCTGTCCAATGAGTGGATGACATCGGTCCCAGCGATGAGCTGACACGTGTTTCCTCTAGCCAATGATGATTTTACACATGGAAAATCCCCATTGGCCGGGGCTGTTAACGGGTTATCGGATCCAAAACCCGACCTGATAGCTTAACGGCGTTCCGTTACGGTGGATGCCACGTGTCGGTCACCCTTGACGAAAGCACTTTTGTGACGCGCAATTTATCGTCATGGAAGTGGACACTTCCGTGATGATAATTTTGGTAATGTCATGGAACACTTCTACGACAGCACATGTATGACTATCTTGATTCTGTCATAAATTTGTCATGGACGTACATGCATGACAGAAAACGTGACCTACTGTGACAAACACGTATCATCACGGAAGTGTATTGTTTGTAGTGGAAGCTTGCGCGCGGTGGCTCGCAGGACAAGGAGAAACTTTTGACTAATGCAAGCTCTCCCTCGCTCAGGCGGTGGACGTGCAACAATTAATTCGGTGTCAGATTGCCAGAAGCATACACTATACTACTAGTGCTATTATTGTTCGACTTCCTGAATAGGTGAACAACCAAGCGTGAAGTTTACTAGTACTACTACTATATTCTATGAAGGTACGTACTATACTAGTACTAGGAACCGGATGGAGGAGCGTCTGCACTCTTATTATAATTTTAAAATGTGATAAAGCAATCTTCAACACATTTGGTTCTCTTTGAGGGTTCTCGCATGTGTTAATGGAAGTTGATTGCATGGAACACTCGCCACAATTCTTGCTTAATTCTGGCTCATATCCTATTACAAATAGTAGCACTCGGTAATATTTCCTCTTTTTATTGTTATTCAGCATGTAAACAGGTCAACAAACCTTGCGGCGCATCTTCATGCGAACCGTGCTTGCTGCACTTTGAATGTGGCCAAGAGCTGGCTTGATGAAACACCTCGCTTCCTACTTCTTTTTTTGCGGGGTACCTCGCTTCCTAGTGACTAGTGTCTTGGCTGATCGTCCTAAGAATGCTTATATATGAATAAAGCTCTCTCATTTACCCGCAAAAAAGATTAAGCCATATTAACTAGAAAGGAGGGAGTATGGACTAGCACTACTTTTTGGTGTGTCCCGTCAACTCGCAGAACAAGGAGAAGCTTGCAGGACAAGGTGAAGCTCGCTTACGCCTTTTGACTAATGCAACCTACCCTCGGTGGACATGCATCAGTCCATTCGGTGTCAGATTGTCAAAGGCATACACTGTAGTACCCAACATGCGGAGTACCATCATTGTTCGACTTCACGAAGAGGCGAAGAGCCAAGCGCAGTAGTACGAGTAGTACTACTACTAGACCCGCATGGTGGAGCATCTGTACTCTTTTTTTATCTCTGATAAAGTTCATGTTTATTCCGGAGAAGGGCGGAAAACGGCAGCCCAACATGTAATGAATGATATCGATCAACCAACCATGATCGAATATATCTTGGCCTCCGTGCGAGCCCGTCTGTGTGTTCTTGCTCCTCATCTCTCTCAAGGAACGGCGGGTTGGCTCTTTGCCGTCAATTGAGATAAGTTTGCTCACACTCCTGTCCCACATGTCAGTGATATGCCAAGAGGAGGTGCGTTGACCGACTGGCCATACGCGTACTTGGTTTTGCACCTTCATACTACTCCTCCCTCCATCACAGTTTACAGGGCGCGCTTCATTATGATGCATTTCTCTCAATGCATTTCCACCACCAGAGAGACTTTAGACGCGTTTGGTTTAATGCTCAATTAATTAGGGCGTGGTAACCGCAATCAAGTCTACAATTTTCTCTCCATGTACTATACTACTACGGAGTGGAGTAAGTGCATGCATGTGTGTACCCGGGGTGGAAGCACTACATGCATGTGTGTACGCATTATTCCCTCTAGTAATAGACGCCGTGCTATAACTACCAATGCTATTTTTCAGGCCGATCGCTAGTCACCTTGGTCCCATAGATATTTTTTCTTTTTTCTGAAGCGCGTTGTATAAACAGTGACAGATGCAGTAGTATGAGCGGATTCAAAGAAGAGCGTATTGATGGTTGCTTCTTCAGAGCAACTTACAGCAGGAAAGGTGGGGCTTATGATTTGACTGCTCATTACTCACTATTAATGCGGCGCAACGACCGGGCTGAGTCTCCCATGAGGTTGTGCACTACCCCCTCGGTTCTTAAATATACTTCGGAGTATTTGTCTTTCTAGAGATTTCAACGAGTGACTACTCAAATATTTGTCTTTTTAGAGATTTCAAATGGACTGGCACATACGGATGTATATAGACATATTTTAGAGTGTAGATTCACTCATTTTGCTCCGTATGTAGTCACTTGTTGAAATCTCTAGAAAGATGCATAGAATATTTAGGAACGGAGGGAGTACACATACGAAGCAAAATGAGTGAATCTACACTCTAAAATATGCCTGTTTGAAATTTGTAAAAAGACAAATATTTAGGAACGAAGGAGTATAATTTTGTGCATGGCACATGGACCCGGATGATGAAGAGGCTTCTGGTAATGCTATCAAGCTTCCATCATTTGTTTACATAATTGATGTACTATACAAATAATTTTCCAGCGACATGAAATTGTACAATGGTGTGAGCTTTCAGCTTTTGTTTCGTGTGTCTTGCCATCGATGCTCTTTTGGAAACAATTAAAAACTAACTTCCTTGCTAATGCATGTCAATTATTAGCAGATCAGAGCTAATAATTACATCACAACTAAAGACAGAGTTGTGAGAAGGTGTTAAATTAAAACTGATCCATGCTTTCATTGGCAGCAACGTCCCCCCAGCTCTGCCTAAATCAACAAGGCATGTTGGGAAAAAAGTAGCTATCTGGAGCATGCAACATTCCGATCATTTTGTGCAGTTCCACTAAAATAGAGCTGAGCGTCCCTGTTCCAAAGATATTAAGTGTGATTACGATAATAGAGGACTGCTGATGAAACAATAAACACACAAATAGAAGCCGGTCACCTTTGCAGTCTCTCTTAAGACTAACTAGTTGGAGAAGATTAGGCTCGGAGTTGGATGAGGAGGATAGAGCAAAACCAATCTCCCTTTGTGCAGTCGCACTGAAATGTAGAGATGTTGCCCGTGTGACATTTTAGTACAACTTCACAAAACACTCTTAAGAAAAAAGTGATTTGTGTAGTTCACCAAAAGGTCGCAATAGCAGCAAGGTGAAATGGATAGCCCTATTTGCAAAAAAGAGGTAGAAAGGAAACAATTACTGGCCAGTAACAGTTGATGACACATGCAACAACAACAAAAAAGCATATTCCTTGTCCTAAGGGAAGATAACAACACGGTTGTGTTTGTCTAAAACGGTGTGAGGACGAGAATGCAATATGGAAAGTACGCCGAACGAGCTACATTTTGGGAAAAGAACTATGGAAGATCCACATGCAGCGACGTGGGAAGACGGGCAGTGGAGCAAGGCCGGAGGGGATACCTGGAGGTCGTCGGGATGTAACTAGGTGAGCGGCGGTGGGCGGAATCAGCGAGCAGGGGGCATAGGCCGTGCCGCGCCGGAGCTTGGTCAGAGAGAATGGCGTGTAGCGCAGATCGGGACGTGCTTCCTCGGCACCGTCGAACAGAGAAACGATGCACTTAATCCCTTTCCCCCGGTGGACGAGATGCAGCCGGATCAGTGACCAACGGTGAGAGAGAGAGGCCACCGCACTCCCTTTCCCCTGGCGGATGGGATGCGGCTGGATCAGTGACCAACGGTGAGAGAGAGAGGCCACCGCAGCCTTGTGTGAGATACTCTGAAGAGCGACAAACCAGGCAGGCAGGCTCCATTGTATATAGTGAGCGGACTACCTTTTTCTCCATAAAAATCATTTTATATTCTGTGTACGTGCCATTGAGCGCTATAACTTTATTAAAAATAATGCGGCAACGCGTCAGTCGAACTTTGTTTCGTGCACGCGTGGTACACGACCTCCCTAGGTAAACAACCGCTACAGGCGTTCGAATTAGCACGTGGGCTGCCATTTCGTAAAGAAATGAGCTCCACCTTGTACCCGCACGGGTGTGGCTGGGCACGAAGTGTGAGTAGGTGCACGGTGCACCTATTCTCTTCTTGTATACGTACACCACCTACGTGGGGTTGTGTGAGAGAGATACAAACTTAGAGAGATATAGTGTGTGGGTTCTTGAGAGTTTTTTTGGGGAGGGGGGTCAATCAAAAAATGTAACATATGTAATGTGTGTGAAATAGAGTCCTAGATATAACATATATAGAGAGGGGGCGATCCACGAAAGAGAGTGGAGATATCATCAGCTTGAGGTGTCCATAGAATCGAAGAGAGGGATGATGTGTGTGTGTGTGCGCGCGCGTGATCGATAAAGAGTTCTATCGAATTTGTGTGTGCCCACGTCAAAGATATAGAGTGGCTAGCCTACTGGAACGTGAGATGGGACATGTGCAATTTGTCTCTGTGGCATGGATACCTACCTGCAGCGCTCAACTATTGGTGTGTGGGGGGGGAGAGGGAGGCCCAATTAACTATAGAGGTACAATGGCTGGTATATGTGTGGAGGAGGAGAGAGGCCTACCTCATGTATTAAGGAGATCGAACTGCCTCATATATTAAGGGAGATCGATCGGCATCCATGCATATGTCCAGGCGAGGAATAAGGTTGGGAGAGAGATAGAGCTAGAGTATTGGAGGGCGTGGTAGTGGAGTTGCTTCTAACAAATGGTGGGATAGGCTTGCTAGACAAACGGAGGGCACGCCCGCAATATCAATAAGAGAAGAGATGGCTGCTTGTTGTCTATGCACGTGCGTGTGAGAGACGGGTCAGGAGGCATGCACAAATGATGAGGGGGGATGATGTGGCTGTGGTAAGCAGACGTAACTATATAGGAAGATCAATCGCCCTTTGTTAGAGAAAGGAGAGACATAACTTGTGAGGTACGTCGATTGATGGGGGGTAGTTAAAGTCGATCTAGGTATATTTTGGGAGATCGATCGGTATACATGCATGTGTGTGTTAGAAGCAAATGAGGCACGAGGGGAAGGATAGAGAGAGAGAGAGGGATGCATGTAGGAGGTGGTACGAGAGGCATACTATATCGAGGGGGAGGAGTGTGCGAGTACGAGAACGATGAAAAGAGTGGTGGGAGTGAGGCATGGACGGTGACAAGAGAAGAGGGGAATCTTGTGTTTGTGTTAGGCACACCTAGCTAGAGAGGCATATCGATCGATGTGTGCCGTAAAGAAGGAGCTGGGGGGCCTACACACCATGGGTAAACGACCTAAAGTGAAAAGACGAATTTGCGCGATGGAGCTAGAGAATGCTGAGGGAGGGTAAGAGGGATGCGGGCGTGTGCATGCACAAGAGAAAGTTAGCGCTAGCTACAAAGATAAGAGGGTTGCGTGGGTGTAAAAGACGAAAAGAGATCATATATACTTGATTATAAAAAGCGAATTCAGATATTTGAAGAATTTATCATAGTGTTTCAAACCGACGCATGTGTGAATATATATAACGGTGATACACATGGTGTGGTCATGAACATGTTATACTACATTTAATATATTTTATCTCCACTCTTATAAAAAACGGAGTTGTTGATGATGGTGTGCCTGCCATCCTGCATTATAGGCCGTCCGACTTATATCTGGCGGATAGCAAGGAAACTATGATGGTTGAAGTTGGCAACAATCATGATTGTAGATTCTTATTTAAATAGAGGAACGAATTCAAATTTAGTTCGAATTGCAGCGGTAGTATAGACATTTGGAATGCACTAAAATGTTTGTATGAGTAGGTTACATGCATTATACAGCAAGCGAAAAAATTTAATCGGACATAACATGGATTCATACTCCCTCCTTCCATCTATATAGGGCATAATGAGATTTTTAAGACCACCTTTGACTATTGACAAGATTAATAGTACATGACATGCACAATGTGAAAATTATATCATTGAAAGAACCTTTCACAGACGAATTTAACGGTGTGCTTTGTGTAAGTTGCATATCATATATCATTGCTCTAATATTTGGTCAAAGTTAGCATCGAAAAACGCATTAGGACCTATATAGATGGAAGGAGGGAGTAGCTTTGAATAGCATTTGTATAGTAAAACGGGGTAAGACTTGAAAGTGCTAGTGATCGACTAGAGGGGGGGTGAATAGGCGATTTTTAGGAAAGTCTTAAAAAGATGGAAGTTTTGAAGACAAACGATAGAAATAAACCTATTATCATGCAGCGGAAGGTAGACTACACTAAGCAAGCCATAGTCAAGTATTCAATGAAGTGAAAGCACAACGACTAATAGCAGCTAGGCAGTATAGATCAGGTAGGAAGATAGTGTGAAGCCAATAAGAACAAGCGGTCACTCAGTGAAGACAAAAGATAATGCAATCATACAATGACTTCACTAGAGCCAACAGTAAGTAAAGGAATGGGAAGGATGAAACCAATGACTCGTTGAAGACAATGATTTGTTGGACCAGTTCCAGTTGTTGTGACAAGTGTACGTCTGGTTAGGGAGGCTGAGATTCAACTCAGAAGACCGTGTCGTCACCTTATTCCCCTTGAGCTAAGGACACACAGTCCTCGCCCAATCACTCTGGTAAGTCTTCAAGGTAGCCTTCCAAAACTTCACAGACTTCATTCACTGGCGATCCACAATGACTCTTGGATGCTCAGAACGCGACGCCTAACCGGCTGGAGGATTCACAGTCCTCAAGTGTAGTAAGTCTTCAGATCACACAGACAGGAAGACTTAAGTGATGCCTAACACTCTTTGGCTCTGGGTGTTTAGGGCTTTATCCTCGCAAGGAATTCTCTCTCAAAGGCTTCGAGGTGGGTTGCTCTCAAACGACAAAAGCCGTACACTAACTCTGAGCAGCCAACCGTTTATGGTTGTAGGGGGTGGGCTATTAATGGCCACTAGGCAACCCGACCTGATTTGTCTGAAATGACCCTGGGTCACTAAGGAACTGACATGTGTTCCAATGGTCAGATTTCAAACACACACGGCAACTTTGCTTGGGCTACAAGCAAAGCTGACTTATCCAGCTCTCGATAAGGTTTGCTCTCATTGTCTTCGCTCGAAGACATAGGATTTTGGTTAAGCATCACTTCAGTCATTCTGACTAGTTCACTTGGACCCCACTTAACAGTACGGTGATTCCTATGATCAACAAAGAAGAAAAAGAACGACAAAACAACTAAGTCTTCACGCTCCATAGTCTTCACTCGATGTCTTCTCTTGTCATAGTTTTCAATGTGACTATCTTCACATACCACCTTTGACTTCAATGTCTTCATACATTTTAGGGGTCATCTCTGGTAGGAAAACTGAATCAATGAGGGACTTCTACCTGTGTTATCCTGCAATTCTCACAAACACATTAGTCCCTCAACCAGGTTTGTCATCAATACTCCAAAACCAACTAGGGGTGGCACTAGATGCACTTACAATCTCCCCCTTTTTGGTGATTGATGAAAAACTGGTTGAAGTTTTCAACGGGGAATAAAATATGTAAAATCATAAAGGATAGGGTATTGTCTTCATAGGTTGCAAAGGCTCCCCCTGAAGATGTGCATATAAGTAATTTGCTCGTGGAATGCAAATGCACATGGCAGGTTGTACTTGTGGAGATCCTCTTCAACCTATGATGACAATTCATCATGCATGATATGATGTAACGAAGATAATGACATGCATAATGAAAAATGGACGTCTGCAAAATGATCTAAGTGCGGAATTTATCATCGCATCACAGAATAGCAAATAAGTAGCAGACGACCATCGAGTTTAAGTGTTACAACTCAAAGAACCAAATGTATCAAAAACGAGAGTTGTAAGCACTTGGCAAAAGTAGCAAAAAGTAAAGCAACCACCCATATGGACCCGCTTGAAGACTATCAACTCATAGGCTTCTCCCCCTTTTGTCAGTGAGGACCAAAAAGGTTTGAAGACATAGAGCGCCTACTCGTTCCCATGAGGTGCAGGCGAGGCAGCAGAGTCGTCGTTGAGGTCCGGTGGTGCAGAAGAACTTGGTGCAGTGTCTACACGCGCTGAAGTTGGAGGAGGTGAAGTTGCATCATCTTGGTCATCGATGACTCTGGCATTCAGTGTCGCAGCTGAGGACGAGTAGTCAGAGTCTTCAAGGGAGGGAGTCCGACGCAAGTGAGTATTTCTAGGAGGAGTTGAGTCAAACTTGAACCATTCGGTGAAGCCATCGTCTTGCAGATCAGCTTCAGCACTAAGTAAGGTCAAACTCTTCCACGACCTCTGACAGGTTTCATGAGTGACAAAGGCATTCTTGGTGGCAAGATTGCAAATGCGGTTGACATCCACCAAGAGGCTTTGCATCTGACGCTTAAGCCAGTCGTGATGTTTGTCCTGTTTTTGATGCAGCGCGATGAGAAGCTCTCGGTCATTTAGGACACGAGATCGCCTTCGAGGCCTTTACGCAATGGTGCTACCAGAGGCGTCAGTCTGAGCGCGAGGGGCACGTGTGTTACCAGCAAGAGGATAAACACGAGAAACTGCTGGAACTCCTTCAATAGGCTGGGTGAAGCTTTGGTGATCAACATTGTGAAGATAAATGGGATCCTTAGCCGGCTCTGGGTAAATAGTTTCAACTGACAAATCAACCTCTGCAAGAATATGAGATGATTGCGCGCAGACGGGTGATAGTTGAAGGCGGAGTGACGCTTGATAAGACGCATGACCCATGGAGCATATAATTTCAACCCAAAAATGTCGGAGCCAGTTGCATCCATCTGCCTGATGAAGAAGTCTTGAGCATTGAAGCTGATGCCATTGAAGATATAGAAAACCAAAGTCTTCATTGCTCCTTCAAGCTTCGCTGCAGATGAATGTCCTTTGACAGGCCATAGAGTCTTCCTAATGATATGGTAAATGGTGCGAGGCAGGTACTCTAGGTCTTCAACAAAGAACTCAGATGGGTATTCAGCGTCGTGAGGCAGAGGCTTCATCATGCTCAGCATTTGACTCATGTTGGGTTCTGGCTTCTGAAAGATGCTTTCCAAGCCATTTTGGTGTTGTTGACAACTTGGTTCATATTATTCACCAGGAGTGGGCAGGCCTGTGAGCTCAATGATATCAAGAGCTTTAGCTTCATGATGGACATTGCCTGTCATCCACTCAAGGACCCAAGTCTTTGGATCCCTGTTGTAGCCTCGAATGTGAAGAGTTGCATAGAACTGTAGCAAAAGCTCTTCATTCCAGTGTTCCTTATCTGTGACAAACTGCAACAGTCCAGCATCTCTGAAGCAATCCAATGCTTCTTCAAGGCAGGGCGGGCCAGCTATAGCTTCAGAGTTGAGGCGCATATGTGGAAATATGCGCTCTTGATTGTATAGGATGCAGGAATAGTAGTTGCGCTGCTGGTAGCTCCAGAACCGATTTGATGAAATGCGAGGTCTGGTATAAGGGTTCTTGGAGCTATTGAAGAAGGTGTTATGTGCCATGAAGCCATTCACATTGAAGACCCAGGTGAAGTGGCAGTGCCTGGGAATCGTGGAAATCTTGGCTTGGGCTTTTGGACTTGAGGTCTGTGCTCGACATGATACTCAAATTGTGCACCCGCAGCAGGTGGAGGAACCAGAACGGGCCAGCGGACCATAACAGGCTGACCATGATCAAATGCCAGCTCAATTGTATGAGATCTTGGAGGGGGAACAGGAGCATTGGTATTGTTTTTAGGGGCTTCAGGGGCCACACTGGTTTCAGGTGCTTGTACCTCAGGTGCTTGAGCATTGACTTCGGGTGCTGCAGTGGCTTCAGAGGCTTGGACTTCTGGCACCGCAGTAGCTTCAGGCACCGTATTAGCTTCAGCCATGACGACGTCATTGGCTTCAGCGGTGAGGTTGGTGGTCGCCTCAGGGTTGTTAACCTCCACTTCAGGAGCTGGAGGGTCGGACATGTTCTCCTCGAGAACAACATCTTGGTGGGATGGGGGTGTAGCAACTCTTGCAACTCTTGGTGCTTCTTCTTCATCGGCTGGTGCAGCCGGAATATCTCCAGCCATTTCGGCTTCGTACTCAGACACGTGCATAGTGGGAGTGACTTGGGGCCTTGGTCCTTTGTGAAGCCTGCGTAATGCTTGCGACGCTTGTGGAGATGGAGTGTTCTGGGCCTCAAAGTCATCGTCATCTTGCACTGGTGGGGTAGCTTGCGGTTGGGGAGAGCTTGGAGTGTCTTGTCGTTGTGGGTGATCAGCCCACGGTGCATCCTGAGCAGTTCGCATCAGAGGACGACCAATGTTGGTGAGTTTGCTGTGCGTGAGCACAAGCGATGATACCAATTGGTGCTCGATCTAAGGAAGGACTTCATCATCTTCAACATTGTCGTGAGGACCAATGTCTTCAGCTGCGGTGGGGTTAACAGTTGGATTGTCTTCAGCTTCAGGAGCCTCTGGAGAAGCAGGCTCATGAATTACCACTTGGCGTTCTTGATTTTCAGACACAGGACGAGCCACTGAGATGGGCTCAACCACAAGGGGCTCTGTGGGAGCAGCCCGATCTCTCTTCTTGGTTTTGCGTTTCTTAGTTGGAGGAGCATCATCAGTGGTGCCCTTGGTTTTGCGCTTTCTGGCTCCAGCTTCAGCAGCCCTTGTTTTCTTCACTTCTGAAGCCACTGTGGGGACCTTAGGCTTCGAGCCTATCATACTGGCTAGGAAGACAATTGGATGTACCTCCTGCCTTAGTGCTTCGGGTTCAGCCACAGCTGGCTTCTTCTTTCTTGGCCACCATTCTGGGGTCGATTCCTGGTCGCCCCAAGGCCTTGCGCTTTTCAGCCTCATTGTATCCTTGGACACATTTAGCAGCAAGATCCTTCATGCGCTCACGAGAACCTTTGGCTTCTTCGCATTTGGTTCAGAATGCTTCCTTAAGCTCATGCATCATGGTCTAGAAGTTTTGAATGTCTTCAACATTGAGCTTGGCCATGTGCTTCTTGAACTGAGCCTTTTCATAATCTATCTTATGCTTCAGTTCAACAATCTTCTGAGCTAGAACCAGCTAAGCAGCAATGGCTCCATGGAAGGCGAAGCTGAGGCCAATGGGAAGCTGAAGATCATAAAAGCTGACATTTGGGCTGTCAAACCACTCATCAATAAATGTGTTGATGATTTCAACATCAAAGAGAGGAAGGTCATTGGAGATTTCTGCCTCTTGCTTGCTCTTGATCAACTGCTCAAGAGCATCATCGCCAAGATCGTTGTCGCTGGACAGATCAACGGCGTCATTGCGTAGAATAGCACCAGCGGTTAGTGCTTGGCTAGTGGGTTGCAAGGGCATCTTCACTTTGGAGGGCTTGGAGATGCGTGACAAATCTTCAGATTGCACACTGAGTTCAGGAGGTGCAGTGGCCAGAGGCTTCGCCCGTGAGACTTTTGGTGCAGGGGCAGGCTTTGAAGCTTTAGGCTTTTTCAGCTTCTTTGGCTTCGGTGGTGCAGGCGCTTCATCAGATTCAGCATCGTCTGCAGGTTGATCCACGACTGCCCCTTGAACCATAATATGAGTGATGAGACCTTCCAGGTTGAAGAAGGGCCCAACAAGATTGGGTTCAGCTTCGCGTGAGCCATCGGCAGGAGGAGCAGAGGGACCTGGGTTGAAGTCTAAGCCTCGCGACTTCTTGTTTTCTTTGGCCGAGTTCCTGGCAAACTGAAGGTTGCGCTTGAATAGTTTGTCGTCATGACACCATAGTAGTGACGATGGGTCCGCATCTGCAGGCTATGGTCCACGGACCATACAAGGATAGAAGCCTTGTTCAATGGCTTCAGCTCTGGACCTGGGTTGAACACTTTTGTATAGGATGTCTCCCCACGGTCACTTGATGGCATTCTTCTCAGCATACTCCTGGGTCATGAACCTGTACCTGAACCGCTGTTCTGCCCAATATCTTCGAATCCATTAGATTCGAGTTTTTCGCTGACTGTAGTCCTCCTCCGGATCTGTCTTGTACAGCTCATAGAGGTCAGGAGGCAAATCTCTTGAGGTGTTGCCACGAAGCTGTCTGCCACCCTTCCTTGCAGGTTTTTCTAGTGCCATGAAGTTTAAATTGAAAGGCTTCAACACTGTCAAAGTCTTCCATCTACTCGTCAGACAGGAACTGGCTTCAGGAGAATTTATATGATGTTGTAAGAATTCTGCAAATGAATGCAGACTATGAGAACCAAGGGATTCTCCCACGGACATGTATTTGTGACAGCATTAAGGTGCGAGGGAAGGGGAAGAGGTCATATGCATTCTCAGAAGATTTTGAAGATAAATCAGTTTAGAAGACATTGACCTGATAGTGCGAAGTCATTCACTCATAGATAGAGAGTTGGTTCGAAATTTGTACAAATCCACGAATAAGTACAAGTGAGGAATCTAACTACTTTGTGAAGCATAAATGAACATGCTAGGCATATTATGAGATGCAGTATGAAATAGATTCAACTTGTGTGAATAGAAACTGCTTGTGGTAGAAAATGATGAATCTATAGGATCAAAGGGGCCGTAAAATGGAGGTTTTATTTACCACACGAAGAACTGCTAGATGGAGTGGAAGAGGAGGCCGAGCAGTTCGAATCTTCCTTGCCCTAACTTGGCGATGGAGGACACCTATGGTGACGGCGGAGAAGACGATGTCCACGGTCGGCGTGAAGATGGCGTCGGTGAGGTCGCGGCAGCGAAGCGCTTCGTCGCCGGCGTCGTCGAGGGCTAGCGGTGGCGCGAGGGTTTGTGAGAGAGTGGAAGAAAGGATAATGACTATGGTGAGGTGTGTATATATAGGGATAGGGACGGCACGGTGTTATTACACAGGTGCCCCTGGTGATTCACATCTGAAGGACACGTAGCTATCATGCAACACATCGGAGGTTGTTCCACGTTCCCACGCACGCCTGGATTGTCGGGTGGTCGTTCCCACTTCTCTGGGTTTCAGGTGAAAGGATTTAGCATTGAAAACGGATTAATGTTTGTCTCTGTGTCTTCTGCTGACAAGGATGCAGGGAAGACATTTTGACAGTGTCAATAGAATGCATATGATTTGGATAGATAGACTTAGGAAAGAAGCATAGAGGAGTTAGGGTCCGATCACATTCACTTAGTTCAAAAGATTCAGTAAGAAGCCATAGCTATAAGTGAATGCTGTAGAGGACGGAAACCAAATCAGTATGTTGAAGATAATCATGAGGACATTTTAACATTGAAGACAAACAAAATGCCAAGACTTTGCAAATGTAACGCCATGAGAAAAACACTTCAAAGGGAATTTTTTTGGTGGTGGCGTTACCCACTGTATAGGAAATATTAGACCCAGACACGGTGCACAATTGTCGTGGTGCTCCGAAGTCAAATTCCACGTTAATATATTCACACTCAGAATGTAAGTCTTCATTGATTAAAGATATACTTTACTTCGTGTGTTGCACATCTAAGTCATCAACATGCTTAAGTGTTAGGATGTGTTCCTGATCACAGGACGTTTGAGGATTCCAAGATATTTAGCTCACACCGTAACTTGCAAAACATCTTCTCATCCAAGGGCTTGGTGAAGATATCTACCAATTGCTCTTCAGTGTTGACGTGTATGATATCAATATCTTCCTTCGTAACACGATCTCTGAGAAAGTGATGACGAATTTCAATGTGCTTTGTCTTCGAGTGTTGAACTGGGTTTTTGGCAATCTTGATGGCACTTTCGTTGTCGCAGTAGAGTGGCACTTGCTTCAGATGAATGCCATAGTCTTTGAGTGTTTGCTTCATCCAGAGAAGCTGAGCGCAGCAAGATCTAGCAGCAATGTATTCAGATTCAGCAGTGGAGAGAGATACACAGTTCTGCTTCTTTGAAGACCAAGATACAAGTGATCGTCCCAGAAAATGACATGTGCCTGATGTAGACTTGCGATCCACCTTGTCACCAGCATAATCAGCATCCGAGAATCCAACTAGATCAAACTCTGAGCCCTTTGTATACCATAGCTCCATAGTCTTCACTCGATGTCTTCTCTTCTCATAGTTTTCAATGTGACTGTCTTCCCATACCACCTTTGACTTCAATGTCTTCATACATTTTAGGCGTCATCTCTGGTAGGAAAACTGAATCAATGAGGGACTTCTACCTGTGTTATCCTACAATTCTCACAAACACATTAGTCCCTCAACCAGGTTTGTCATCAATACTCCAAAACCAACTAGGGGTGGCACTAGATGCACTTACAATCTCCCCCTTTTTGGTGATTGATGAAAAACTGGTTGAAGTTTTCAACTAGGGGTGGCACTAGATTCACAGTCCTCAAGTGTAGTAAGTCTTCAGATCACACAGACAGGAAGACTTAAGTGATGCCGAACACTCTTTGGCTCTGGGTGTTTAGGGCTTTATCCTCGCAAGGAATTCTCTCTCAAAGGCTTCAAGGTGGGTTGCTCTCAAACGACAAAAGCCGTACACTAACTCTGAGCAGCCAACCGTTTATGGTTGTAGGGGGTGGGCTATTAATGGCCACTAGGCAACCCGACCTGATTTGTCTGAAATGACCCTGGGTCACTAAGGAACTGACATGTGTTCCAATGGTCAGATTTCAAACACACACGGCAACTTTGCTTGGGCTACAAGCAAAGCTGACTTATCCAGCTCTGGATAAGGTTTGCTCTCATTGTTTTCGCTCGAAGACATAGGATTTTGGTTAAGCATCACTTCAGTCATTCTGACTAGTTCACTTGGACCCCACTTAACAGTACGGTGATTCCTATGATCAACAAAGAAGAAAAAGAATGACAAAACAACTAAGTCTTCACGCTCCATAGTCTTCACTCGATGTCTTCTCTTGTCATAGTTTTCAATGTGACTGTCTTCACATACCACCTTTGACTTCAATGTCTTCATACATTTTAGGGGTCATCTCTGGTAGGAAAACTGAATCAATGAGGGACTTCTACCTGTGTTATCCTGCAATTCTCACAAACACATTAGTCCCTCAACCAGGTTTGTCGTCAATACTCCAAAACCAACTTGGGATGGCACTAGATGCACTTACAAGACTCTCTCTTTGTGTGGTGTGAATAGTTTTATTTTTTTTTTGTTTTCTTTTTGGTTGAGGGAAGTGCGAATTGATTTGGTACGTACAAGTACAATATTACTACACGTTAGGCTTGTCCCTAAAATTCAACCCACGTCTTGTTATATCCTGAAAATTCAGATATCGTGCTCCCAAAACTGGCTCCTTCACAACCCGCGCCTTGCTATCCCGAAATTACAACGCGCGCGAAAACTCCCTCCAACTGCCAAATCCCGACACGCGAAATCCCCCTTCTAACCCTAAGCCGAAAGGGTCGCTAGTTCAAATCGGTTGGGGGTACTTTTGTAACACACCCTACATTTTGGACAAGCGCGTCCCAAAGTCATGCTTCACCCCCTCCCATCGCCCCCTTTTCGCCATTCGAAATCCCAGGCCGCCATAACCTCTCCGCTCCAGCCGCGAAACCCCACCTCCTCCGTCTGCCACGTCACCGCTACCCAGCCGGAGCCTCTTCCCCGACGACGTCGTCCACCGCAACAGCTCGACGTCCCTCGTCCACCTCCCCGGATGAGGATCCGTCGTCCATCTCGCCGTCCTGCCGGTTCAGCCACCCCGTCCTCCACCTCCAAGGAGCTGCTCCGAAGATCGCCTCGTCTATCACGGCTGCTCCATCCCTACAGTGCAGCCTTTACCTGCTCCACCGGAACCGCAGCATCCTCACCGACTCCTCAGACGAAGCCGAGGCCTACTTGGTGCCACCAAAGAGGTTGTACACTCATTGCATCGCACCTTCTCCTTAACTCGACCTCCCGGCGCCGACGGTGCTCCATCCCACACCCCCATGGAGCGGCTACCTTGAAGCCGGCACCGCGGGCGACATCTCCACGGTGGCTCTCCCCCAGTGCGAGGCCTCTTCGGCGGCGGCGTCCATACCAGCCGGATCTGCTGCTGCTGCTTCGGCTCTTGCTCGCTCGCTCGCGCTGCTGCTGCTGCTCTCCCCCTCGCTCGTGCTGCTACTCTGCTCCGATTAAGCCACACATCAGTCGACTGAATCGACTTTTGGGTCAGTCGATTTTCAAGGGTTGGGGGGCTCACCGGAGTTAAGGAAGAACCACCCGCAGCGGGGACGGGGCCTCGCCGGAGAGGTACCCCACTATCTATCTTAGGGTTCAGGGTGGGGCGGGGGCGGGGGGCTGGAGGGCTGGCCGGGGCGGCGGTGGCGAGTTGTTTCGGGGCGGCGAGGTGGCGCTAGGGCCGGCGGTTCGACCGGTAGTAGCTGGCGGCTCAGGGGGGTGCATGTTGAAGATGAACTGCAGGCCCTCCCTAAACTACATGTCAAGTGCCTCTCTGCTACCATTGCGTTCAGTTTCGTTAGTAGCATTCAGATTCCACAGTAAATTTTAGTTTCGACAGTTAAGTTCAGAGTCAACAGTTTTTACCTAATCTGTTGTAGTCAGGTGGTTTTTGGTGATGTTAATTTTACATCCATTTTATATCATCTATTGGAGATGCTATTAGAATCCCACTTGAGATTGACGATGTCTGTCTTGTGCTGCTTCAGCCTTGACGTCTTACGGCTCACCGGAGCTGCTCCAACGACAGAACGATCCATCACAACAGAGAAGTGGCCTGGACGCCGTCTACAGATTCCTCAGATCTCCCTCCACACCTCCGAGAGCCACCTCCGCCTCAACTGCTTCAGCGACCAACCCAATGATGCTGAGGTCGACAAGGCTACGGCAAAGAGGTTGTACACTTGTTGCATCACTTATTACTATACATTCACGTCAATCCATTAGGGCTATATTAGTTCAACGGAAAAACGTTGATCCACTGGTTGTTACCATCACTCTAAATTTCTGCATGCTCTCCTTACATAATCTCACCATATTTTTTTCGTATGCATGTCAGATATTGTACACAGTCATGCTGAACATGTAGAGAAAAAGAGAAGAGTTTTGCACGGCAATACAATGTCATGCAGACATCGCTCCATGGTGGGTTCAATGGAAAACCCTCCCCACCCCTCTCCAGATTGTAATCCAGAGGAAGATATCTGTTTTGAGGCGGATTCAGACGCCGCTGACCACTCCTATTTACCCCCCCCCCAATGTGTTTGCTCT
Source organism: Triticum dicoccoides (assembly GCF_002162155.2). Lineage (NCBI taxonomy): Eukaryota > Viridiplantae > Streptophyta > Magnoliopsida > Poales > Poaceae > Triticum > Triticum dicoccoides. The sequence goes on from NC_041384.1 coordinate 415,780,189, forward strand.
ACCTTGGCATGATGATGTTAGTCATATCATGCATATGTTGCCTTGCAGTGCCTACTTTTGACATCATATATGTCATCTTCTTAGTTTAGACATGTTCTGTAATGCCACCTGTTTAGTTTCTATATCACAAATGGGAATTATGCAGTCTCATGTCTTTTAGCCAGCCATAATATATGTGAAATGTGCAATGCCATCCTGTTTGACCAGGCATCATATATTTGAATGATATCTTGCCCATCCTTTTCTTCATTACATTTCCATTTGTCAACAATGTTTGTACATTAAACTACTCTTCCTGTGAATCAGCCATTTGGGTGGGAGATGGAAAAATCTGGAGTGAAAACAAGGCCTTCAGAGCAGACAGTGCTACCTGTCGAAGCAGATCTCTTGTTGGCTCCTGATAGCTCCTGAGAGATGGATTCAGAGACAGATGACCAGTCCTATTCCCCCACTGAGGTGTATGCTCTAACTTGGCATAGTTATACTGCTCATATCATGCATACGGTGTCTTGCATTGCATAGTTTAGACATCATATACACAATATTCAACACTATGTTCTTAGTTCAGACATCATATCGAATGCCCTTTGTTTAGCATATAAATCACATACATGAATTAAATGATGCGATCCTGATTACTTAGATAACATGTAGGTGAATTATGTCATGCGATCCTGTTTAGTTATTCATCATATCTTTGAATTATGTTATGCTATGCTATCCAGTTTAGATAGACATCATATATGTGAAATTATGTCATGCTATCCGTTTTAGCTAAACAATATACATGTCAACTATTTCATGCCCTCTTTTTTCCACACTATCTATTGCATCTGTCTCTCATACAATGTCTGTACATTCAACTATGTTTCCTGTTTATCAGCCATTTGAATTGGAGCGGGTGATGCCAGTATCTAGCGGACTAAAAACATGGTCTTCAAATAAAACAGTGCTACCTCTTGGTGGAGATAGCACCCTGGTTGTACATGCACAAGAACCAACCCTACCACACATAACCCAAACTCTCGCAGATTGTACCCCTACTGCGATCGACAGAGAACCAGCTTCACCCAATCTAACCCCAACCCCAGCCAATAGTAACCCAATTCCTGTTGACATAGCACCATCTCCACCACAGAGCTCCAAAAAAAGAGTAGTTAGTAAGGCAGCTCCAGTGCCCAAAGGGCCAGTACTATCACGGCGAACCCCAAATCCACCAGTTAGTACGCGTATTCATGTGGAGGAAGCACAACCAGCTAGTCGTAGTTTAGCATCTATCGCATTTGATGTTGTTAAATCGTATGTGCGTATCTTCCCATCTTGGAAATATTATATTGAAGATGAAGGAAAATGCCAGTTGCAGGTGTTTGTCCAGGAGTTATGTGTAAGTAATGTTATTCATGGCAATTACTTTGCTTTGTCCCATACATCCTATCTCCATGATGGTTATAATACAGCAAATTTTCCCATTTTTGTCTATAGAGAAGGACTGATTTGGAAACTCAGGATGAGGTAACATGTGCTAATACATCTGCTATCTTCAAGAATGCTTGGTGGCAGTATCAGAATTACCTGAAGAAAATGTACTTCACCGGCAAAGAAACTCATCAAATTCCATTACGTTCTCCTGAGACACGTTTACTGGACGATGACTGGGAACGCCTTGTTGTGTACTGGTCCCGAACCAAGAATGTGGTAAGGTCTATGAGCTCATTTTCTATTTTTAAGTATTATATTCTTGCATCTTACTGTACTCTGTTCATGTAGAACAAGTGCCTAAACCTGAAGACCAATTGTTCTAATTTAAGATTCCATTGCTATCATAGTTCAAAAAAGCGCTAGGCGTTAATTGTGCGTTTTGCCACCGCCTTGTGCTTTACTGACCAAAGCACATGCTTATGCGCAGTTATGCACAGATTATGCGTAGTGCGCAATGCGTTTTGCCAACGCCTAGAGCCTAGGCGCGCTTAAGCGCTCGCTTAGGCGTGCCTTTTTTAACTATGATTGCTTTGCTCTTGTATCACTGTATTTACTCATACAAACTTATTTTTAAATTGAAGGATCCAATCGAAACTCTAATGGCACAGCAGGTATGTTCACGCATGTTTCTTTAACAGGTTTGCTCTTATCAATAGCTCTGTTGATTTCAATTTCAATTGTGTATACAGTTGACTTTCATATCATGAACATTACTAGCATCACAACAGAGCCAATAGTGTTGTTGTTCATGTAGGCCCGTGGTACCCATCTGAAATCTTGTTGTTCCATGTAGTTTCCCACGCTTTGTATTCTTTCACTGCTGCTTTGTCTTGAACTGATATGATTTGAACCATGACTCTATTTTGATTTGGCAAGACAATGCAGTGACCATAGGACATAGATATATGTTTGTTTGATGCTTTTATGATGTACTAGTACTTGGCAATAGAAGACTTGGTAGTTTAATCCCGTCCACCTTACTAATGAACTGGTTCACCGAAATGAGTTTCACATACTAGTACATGCTAAACTTGTTATGTGTCTCCTTGTTTCTTCTTTTAGAATGCTGACAGAATATTGGGGAAGAATGCTTTATTAAGCAATGGTAAAGGAAGTAATGCAGATAAGGTTCAGGATAGTGACACATCCTTGTTGTTCTCCAACAAAGCTGATAAAACAGCTAAGGAAGACTATCTTGAAGACAACGAGACAACCCCAAAGTCCTGTCTTGGTTTAGTGTTCGAGTTACTGGCCACTACTGCTTGCACAAGCTATTCGAACTCACTGTCTGAATCAGTTCGGTTTCTTGAGTCTCAACTACAAGCTGAAAGACATCGATCAGCTATGCTATGACAAGAAGCGGAAGGACTATGGAAGTCCCTGGAGCATTCAGATGCATACTTTCTGGTGCAACAACAAGCATTGGAGGATTTTAGCGCCAAATAGGACAAAGCTAATCAGCTTGCTAAGCTTATTGCCAGCATGGTGGATACCCAGGATAACGTTTGTTGAGCTCTTCTGAAGTTGTTCAAGTTATACTCTTGTTTTGCTGCCGTGTTTATTTGCACTGGTGGCCAAATTTGACGGCCAGTCTATGTAATGTGCTGCTTTGTTCCCTATATTCGCACTGGTGGCGAACTTTGATGCCCAGTGGATGTAATATGTGTAATAGCCGTAATAGGCTAGCATTAATTGCTTGCTTATTTATTTCCTTATTGTCTTGTTTAGTTGTTTTCTTGTAGTCACTGTAGTTCTTTTTCTATTTTTTTCTAGTGGCCACAATAGCCTATTTTTGGTAACTAGGCCAAAATAATCATGGCAACACACGGACTGTTGTAACCATGGGCCTCCTGCAGGCCGTATGATCCATGGGCCTTTGTCCGGCCGTAGGATCCATCGGCCTTCTATACGGGCCTTAGGGTCTGAGGGTGTCCTGGATTAGGGGGTCTTCGGACAGCCGGATTATATCCTTTGGCCGGACTGTTGGACTATGAAGATACAAGATTGAAGACTTCGTCTCGTGTCCGGATGGGACTCTACTTGGCGTGGAAGGCAAGCTTAGGAAATACGGATATGTATATCTCCTCCTTTGTAACCGACCTTGTGTAACCCTAGCCCCCTCCGGTGTCTACATAAACCGGAGGGTTTTAGTCCATAGAACAATATACAATCATACCATAGGCTAGCTTCTAGGGTTTAGCCTCTCCGATCTCGTGGTAGATCAACTCTTGTAATATCCATATCATCAAGAAAAAATCGAGTAGGACGTAGGGTTTTACCTCCATCAAGAGGACCCGAACCTGGGTAGAACATCGTGTCCCCTACCTCCTGTTACCATCTACCTTAGACGCACAGTTCGGGACCCCCTACCCGAGATCCGCCGGTTTTGACACCGACATTGGTGCTTTCATTGAGAGTTCCTCTGTGTCGTCGCCAGAAGGAAGGATGTCTCGTCTCGTCTTTAAAGACGGTACTACTGTTGGGGGAGCTTTAGCTGTCGGCCAAACTCTCCGGCTAGGCGGTTTCATCATGACCGCCTGTTCGGCTGCCGCGCCGACGATGACTTCTCAGGTCATCGAAAACAACCTCCACGTCAAATCGGCACTCGCCGAAAAGATGGATCCAATGGAGCTCGCCTCCTTAAACGAGCTCTTGGATCGCATCGCCGCGTTGGGAGTCGCTACGGACTATGATCGGATTGGGCTTAAACCCGATCAAAGGGAGATTAACTCTCCACCGGTCACCCATCATATTGCAGTGGTGGAGGAACAATGCGGCGCCCTTTCCTCTATCTTGAGGACCAACTATGTCTGGATTCCCGAGCTCTCGGAGCCAGACACCCGTTCGCGGGAGGACAACATCCAATCCCTGAACTTAGAGTCAGGCAGTGGGCCAGGATTATCGGGTAACACCCCGGAACCGGAATTTCCAAAATTGAAAACTCCTCGGCCCCTGGATCCCAGATCAGGTAAGGGTTCGGATTCAATTCCACCCACCCACCCAAACATAGGCGATCTTTCCCACATCAGGCAAGAGCCCCAGGAAGCAGTACATCACTATTGGGCCAGATTCCTCGTTGCGATGAACAAGGTTAAGGACTGTCGCGAGGAAGACGCAATCCTATTTTTCTGCAATAATTGCACGGACAAGGGAATCCTTAACGCCATAAATTGTCGTGAGATAACACGCTTCGTTGGCTTGGCGTCCATAGTACGAAAGTACTGTGCGATGGAAAGTGCATGGAAAACTGAAACAAACTTTTTGGATAATCGGACTCTGAATACAAACCCAATCCGAAATAAAAGTGTGCACTATCACAATACACCCGGGTCAACTACCAAAAAGCAAAAACCCTCTACAGGGCATGGAACCGTACTGGATGGATGGCTCAACGGACCCTGCAAAATTCATAGTACAGCGGATACAATACCAACGCACGGCCTTAGGGCATGTTGGATACTCCGGCAGGTGGCCAAAAGCGGTGAGGATCTTCTTCTCCCAAATACCACAGAGCACCATTCCGTGGATAACAATACGGTGTTAACAGTCTTTGAGACCTTCGCGTCAAATAATAGGCACAAGCGAACACTCCGCAACATGGCCGAAATCTGCCACGTAGCAGCAATAAATCCATGGAGTGACACGGCTATTACCTTCAATGCCAGTGACGAACCTAAATTCCGAACAGACCGAGCACCAGCCGCACTGGTCCTCAGTCCAATCGTGGATGGCTTTCGACTCACCAAAGTACTCATGGACGGCGGCAGCGGATTAAACCTCATCTATGAGGAAACTCTTCAAAAGATGGAAATAGACTAGAACCGCATTGAGCAAAGTAACACAACCTTTAGAGGAATCATCCCCAGCCGGGAAGCACGCTGTGTTGGGAAAATCACACTAGATGTGGTATTCAGCACGCTGGATAATTACAGGTCCAAAGAAATTACATTCCAAGTGGCCCCGTTCAGCAATGGTTATCATGCTCTTTTAGGATGGGAGGCGTTCACAATCTTCCAAGTCGTACCCCATTACGGGTACATGAAGCTCAAAATGCCCGGGCCCAACGGAATCATCACTCTCGCCAGCGATCTGGACACATCACTCCATGCTGAAAACAAAACAGCCGCATTGGCCCTCGAGGCATTATCCGAAGCCCTCTCGGCCGAGGAATTAACCACGCTACGCTCCATAGTGGACAAGGAGGACGTGATACTCGACAAGAGATCCAAGTCCACCTCTTTCAAACCAGCGGATGAAATAGTCAAATTCCAAGTCCACCCAACAGACCTTACAAAAACAGCCTCCATCGGGGCACAGTTAAACCCCGCTGTGGACGCCGCACTACGAGAGTTCCTGTGCGAGAACTGGGACATATTCGGCTGGCACCCCTCAAACATGCCAGGAATCCCACGCAGGCTGGCCAAGCATAGCCTCAATATCCTAAAGGGATTCAAGCCGGTCAAGAAAGCTCTTCGGCGTTTCTTCGAACCTAAGAGACAGGCCATGGGAGAGGAACTAGCCAACTTATTGGAGGCCGGATTCATCAGAGAAATAAAACACCCAGACTGGCTAGCAAACCTGGTGATGGTATCAAAGAAGGACAAATCCTGGCACCTTTCTGTCGATTTCAAAGACCTCAATAAAGCTTGCCCAAAGGATCCCTTCCCCCTCCCAGACATCGATCAAATCATTGATGCTACCGCAGGACACGAGTCATTGTGTTTCCTCGACGCATACTCCGGTTACCACCAAATCAAGATGGCGGAGTCCGACCAAGCCACAACGGTATTCATCACACCATATGGTCCCTTCTGTTTTAACACAATGCCTTTCAGGCTCAAAAACGCCGACGCAACATATCAGCGCATGATTCAGGCATGTCTGGAGAAACAAATCGGCAAAACAGTAGAGGCATACGTAGACGATGTGGTCGTCAAAACCAAACACGTCGACTCTTGGATAGATGACTTGAGGCTCACATTCGACAACCTCCGAACATACGACATCAAGCTCAATCCGGAAAAATGCTTTTTTGGCGTACCAGCCGGAAAGCTCCTGGGTTTCATTGTCTCCAGTAGAGGTTTTGAAGCTAATCCGACCAAAATCCGAGCTTTGTCACAGTTGGCTACCCCAACAGACCTCAAACAAATCCAGAAGTTAAATGGATGTGTGGCGGCTCTAAGCCCCTTTATCTCCCGCTTAGGAGAAAAGGCTTTACCCCTTTATCGCCTCCTTCAGCGCACCGACCACTTTGAGTGGACGGATGCGGCCACAGCCGGATTGGAAGAAATAAAGGCCATCTTGCAAACCAACGCAATCCAGTCCGCGCCAAACATCGGCGAACCAATGCTGTTGTACATTGCGACAACTCATCAAGTTGTAAGCACGGTGCTCGTTGTCGAACGAGAAGCGGACGGACATAAATTCCCTCTTAAAAAGCCGGTATACTTTGTATCCACTGTCCTCACTCCATGCAAATCACGGTACCCGCATTACCAAAAGATATCATATGCGGTATTCATGGCATCGCGGAAGCTGCGACACTACTTTCAAGAGTGTTCGATTACAGTAGCCTCGGAAGTGCCACTTAATGATATTATAAACAACCGCGGCGCTATGGGCCGGATTGCCAAATGGGCCATTGAGCTCCTCTCGTTCGACATAACATACAAACCTCGACGAGCCATTAAGTCGCAAGTATTGGCCGACTTCGTCGCCGAATGGATGGAGGCCGAACTCCCTAAAGAGTATGGCGCATACTCCAATTGGATCATGCACTTCGACGGTTCTAAAATGCTGGCTGGTCTAGGGGCTGGCGTCGTCCTGACGTCCCCAACCGGAGATACCGTTCAGTACGTATTGCAAATATTGTATACAGACTCCAACAATGCAGCCAAATACGAAGCTCTGTTGCATGGTCTTCGGATGGCAGTCTCCATGGGCATTCAACGCCTGGAGGTGCGGGGGGATTCAAACCTTGCAATATCCCAAATAAATGGAGACTTTGACGCCAAGGATCCGAAAATGGCGGCCTATCAAAACGCCGTCCTAAAAATATCAGCTCGGTTCGAGGGGCTCGAATTTCAGCATGTGGCTCGGGAAAACAATCAGGCGGCGGATATCCTCGCACGCATCGGTGCAAAACGTGATGCGCCCCCCCCAACATATTTTTGGAAAGGTTGTTCAAGCCATCCGTAGTATGGGAAGGGGACACCGGTAACAACAGTGCGGACCTGGCCAAAATACCCGATACCGAACTCTCTGACACAATCGGAGGCTCTGCCACCAAAATAACACCTTCAACCCACGAAATAATGGCCATTATTGCCCCATGGACAGAACCATTCCTGGCCTACCTAACTAGACAGGAACTTCTGGAGGACCAAAATGAGGCACGCTGCATAGTGCGGCGATCCAAGGCCTACAGGGTCCATGAGGGAGAATTGTACAAAAAAAGCACTACCGGAGTCCTTCAAAGGTGCATCTCCGAAGAGGAAGGGCGGAATCTTTTGGCAGAAATTCACGCCGGATTCGGCGGTCATCATGCCGCAGCCTGGGCACTTGTAAGCAAGGCCTTCCATACATGATTCTATCGGCCAACGGCCCGGGCAGATGCACAGGACTTGGTCCAACGTTGCGCCGGTTGCCAGCTCTTGCAAATCAAAGCCACATGCCACCGACCGCCCTCCAAACAATCCCCATTACATGGCCCTTTGCGGTCTGGGGGCTTGACATGGTTGGACCCCTTAAAGGGGGAACCCACAAGAAAAAATACTTATTGGTCATGGTGGATAAATTCACCAAATGGATAGAGGCCAAACCTGTTAAAACAGCCGAATCCAGACCGGTGATAGACTTCATATCCAGGGTTGTACACCGTTATGGCGTCCCCCATAGCATCATCACTGACAATGGCACGAACTTCACGGGCGACGAGGTAAAACTCTGGTACAGCAAAATGGGCATCAAGCTCGATTATGCTTCAGTCTATCACCCACAAACCAACTGTCAAGTCGAGCGAGCAAACGGTCTTATAATGAGCGGCATTAAACCCAGATTAGTGTGCTCCTTAACAGAGTCTAACACACACTGGGTAGAGGAGCTCGACTCCGTACTCTGGGGGATGCGGACCACGCCGAATCGTAGTACTGGATATACACCCTTCTTTATGGTGTACGGCATAGAGGCAGTCTTGCTCTGTGACATAATTCATGACTCACCTCGAGTGCGCATGTATAAAGAAAGAGAAGCCGAGCTCGATCAACAGGATAGTTTGGACACCCTGGAGGAGGAGCGCGACATAGCCAAAGCCTATTCCACATTTTATCAGCAACAGGCTCGCAGATACCAAAGCAGAGAAGTACGGGCCAAAACTTATAACGTTGGCGAACTAGTTCTACGCCTGCCGGATAAGAAAAAGGACAAGCTCGAGCCCAAATGGGAAGGTCCCTTCATTATTGACCAAGTTCTAACCGGTGGAGCGTACCGACTGCGGGATGCATTGACTAGTCGACTCGAGCCGAACCCATGGAACGCGGCCAGGCTCCAAAGATTCTACGCCTAGCACCAGACTCTATGTTAGTCCCCTCCCTTTGTCCATTTTCTGCATATACATTACCTGTCTTGTTTTTCTTTCTTTCTTTCTTTTATTATTTCTCTAGGCCTTCAAGGGTCACCTTGTGCCTCGCTTGCACATTACAGATGCGCTAGTCGCACTCTTCATACCTAGGGGCTTCTTTCACAGAAGCTTAAATTATTTATCTGGGCCTCATGCCCCACACATGTGTTATACTTCCGCATGTACCTTTTTTCACTATTATATGCACCGATATGACTTAAGTTTTGGCCAAGCTGGGTTGCCTGACTCTTGTATTTATGCCCTACGTTCCCGTTAATTCGACTAGGGCATAAGGGGAGCACCTCTGCGATTGTTACTGCCGGGTCAGCCGGATGTGTACCTTAGACTGGGTGAAGCTAAAAGCTAGCGTTCTTAAGGGAATATTCGGTTGGTGAACAAAAGATGATTTTTATTTATTGTCCATATCTGCCCCCAGATGTTTTTCCTGCGTTTCCTATCGCAGTCTGGACATGCACTTTAGGGCATGCCACCCCAGGGAAAGGAATCCTTAGCGGAACTATTCTCCCTGGAAGATGTTTCTTACTACCCATGTAATATAACATAACTAGTTGGGCACTTGTCTGATAAAGCACTAATGACCCCTATGCTTGGTCTCCACGCATACCCCGGTTCCTATATAACTAAGCGGGTATTCGGATACACTCCGGACTATTGGGCCCGGAGGTTGAAGCGAAAAGGTCCGCAACGACAAATGATCTACAATCCGGCTAGAAGGCATTATACATGTCACTTTAATTACATAGTCATGCAGACTGACTAAATTTATCTTCTATACCATCCAACAGGTGGTCTAGCTAAAAATCCTGTTGAGAATACTTTCCGGCTAATTCTACTTGCCCATAAACTAAGCTAATGGGGATCTCTTTTCCGCCGGGCCCCACAGGTCCGACCTCGGCCATGTGATTTGGGTCTGCCTTGGTATACCGCGTCTTCACCATGGCCCAGGCTTCTCTGGCACCCTGTCAGCAGGCTGATATCTTCCATAATCGGAAGCACCGATGTTCTCCCTTGAGCTTCTCTGCAAGCTCGGCAACGCCCTCTGGCAGGGAGACGGATGGCCACAAGGCCTGGGCAACACCTTGCATCACCTGCCGAACTTGTTCGTGCAGATGTGATAGCTCGGACAGAAGATCACCCGCAGATCCGGGAATTTCCTCCGCGGGACGACCCGTCAGCATACCTACAGACATAACACTGTTAGTCGGCTTCTTCGCCAAACTCCTTTAAAAGGATTCGTTCAAGCACTTACTGAAAATGCCACGCAGAAGCCGCTTATTCTCCTTCTCGGAGTCTACAAGTTGGCCCCGAACGTCTTTTAGTTCCACACTCAGCTTAACATTGGCATCTTGGAGATTGTTTTTCTCCTGCCTAACCTCAGTCAGCACGCGTTTGCCAGCCTCTAGCTGTCGCATAACATGCTGGTCCTCCGGATTCTCTCCGGATTCATCTGCAACATCTGTTGTCAGATCTGCAGCCATGCCGTACGTTATATGGTAACCATCATTCTTTAAAGTAAATGTTACCAGCAGGTGACTTCTTCGGTTCCTGCAATGCGGCCACAACAGCCCGCAGTTGGGTCTTGCATTCCTCCAGCTCCTGTGACAGCCTAGTATTCTTCTCTGTAAGAACCTGCACAATAAAAATGATCCTTACATCAGTTCTGCTAACTGTTTCAAGTCTCAGGGGCTACTGATACATATAAATCATCATATTTACTCACCCGTACATCCTTTACATACTGATTCATGGCTCTGGCTAGACCATCTTGAGCAGCACGGAGGTACGCCTCTCCAGAATTGAAGACGTCAAACACCTCTGGTGAGAAACAAGCGTCACGGAGTATGGCCCAGCGGCGCCTATGATTCATGGCGCTTTCCACTTCTGAGTTTGTAGCAGATAATCTATCTTCATCCTCTGTAGGGGGATTATCCGGCGCCTGCCCCATATCGGCTTCTGCCTCCATGTCCGGTCCTGGCGCCCGACTGGTGGAAGCGTGATTGGTAACATCGCCAGACATATTCCGGTGAGCGTTTTCTCTGCTAAAGAAACGTGGGCATCATTACATTTTGAGAAAGATGACAACCACGGAGCAAGGTTTTTCTTATACCTTTGCACCGGCGTCTCCGTCCTAACCGCCTTCCTTTTTGGCCTACCCGGCCTCGGTGCCTCTTGTTGGCGAGTTGCTGCGGGTTCGGCAGGGCGTCCCGAATGCCTTCCCTGTAAAAGATGCCATGTGTATATGGTGGGTGAAGTGCCTAAAAAGGGATCCTAGTTTTGGAGTTGGGATTTTTGGTTTCTCTTACTTGCGATGCAGGGAGCAGTCCGGGATAGTCGGCCGTAATGGCCACCATGGCATCATCGCAGCTTAACTGATAGAACTGCCGGTCTATCAGCTCCAGAATATAACCGAATCTTCTTCAAGTCCAGAGTCGAGGGCCTGGTCATGGTCCTCTGGTTGTGGAGAAGGGCTGCTGACCTCCTTTATGGCTTTTCGCAGTTCCTGCCGCAAAGTGGCAAGGTGAATACTTATGACAAAGAATGTGGGGAAAATGGGAGCAGGGGGATATAACTTACCCAGCTTGGAGGATTTTACATGGAGAATCCATCCCGTGGCTTGATGCGGGTGAACTCCTCTTCCTCACCCTTGAACAATTCGGACAGAATTTTCGCTAAAGCGGCAGCACTGTCCGGACCCTTACGCCCGCAGCGGGTGGCGTCATCCGCCCCGTTATAACACCATAAGGGGTGCCCACGGTATTGAAGTGGTTGCACTCCCCGCATTATGCAAATCGACATAACTTCGATTATTGTCAATCCTGATTGAGCCAGTGCTTTGATCCGGTTCATCACATAGAGAACTTCTCTGTTGTCTTCAGCCTGGGGGCTCCGTGGGCGCCAACTTCGGCGCTTCTTCAGAGGAGCATTGTTGAACTCAGGAAGACCCCGCCGAACAGGGTCCGGAAGGGGAACATCCTCCATATGAAACCATTCTGAAGGCCAGTCTTCGGACGACTTTTTCGGGGTACCGTACAGGTATCCGGTATCGGCGATGCGCCATATTTTGGCTCCACCCACTTGATAAAGTGATCTCCTCTGTATGCGAGGGACGAGGCAAAATATCCTTTTCCATAGCTCTAAATGAGCCTCGCAGCCCAGGAACAACTCGCAGAGAGCAACATAGCCGGCGATATGTAGAATGGAGGCAGGGGTGAAATTGTGTAACTGGAGGCCGTAGAACTCCAGGAGCCCGCAGAGGAACGGATGAATTGGAAATCCAAGTCCCCTTAGTAAATAACGAACAAGGCAGACCCGTTCCTCCATGGAGAGACAGGGAAAGCTCTCCGCTTGCTCCCCGCCATTGTAGGTGGCAAGCCCGGCTCGAACGGGCACCATATACGCTGGAGGGAGAAATCCCTTAGTCTGCAGTTCGACTAATCGACTGTGCGGGACTGAACACCTCTCCCAATCACCGGGCTTAGGGCTACGGGGGCGGGAGGAGGAGCTACGGAGGTCGGCCATGCTAGAATGGATCTTTCCGAAACGCGCTCTGATGGATTCTCGCTAGGGTAGGATGGTATGGATCGGATCAAAGAATCCCCATCCCTTTAATAGACAATTTATTTATCTGGCTAGGGGGGCGAATGTAAAAACGCCCTGGCGCCTCGTATTCATTCGGCGCATGGGAGAAAGCCCTTATTGGGTACAGAAGCCAAGAGGTTCAACATTTATGGAGCCGGACACTGCTTACGAACACTTGAAAATTGGAGAAGAACCCGCCTTGCAGTGCCAAAGACAACACTGCGCACCGGACTCATCGTCATTGAAGCCTGGTTCAGGGGCTACTGAGGGAGTCCTGGATTAGGGGGTCTTCGGACAGCCAGATTATATCCTTTGGCCGGACTGTTGGACTATGAAGATACAAGATTGAAGACTTCATCTCGTGTCCGGATGGGACTCTAATTGGCGTGGAAGGCAAGCTTAGGCAATACGGATATGCATATCTCCTCCTTTGTAACTGACCTTGTGTAACCCTAGCCCCTTCCGGTGTCTATATAAACCGGAGGGTTTTAGTCCATAGGACAACATACAATCATACCATAGGCTAGCTTCTAGGGTTTAGCCTCTCCGGTCTCATGGTAGATCAACTCTTGTAATGTCCATATCATCAAGAATAAATCGAGCAGGACGTAGGGTTTTACCTCCATCAAGAGGGCCCGAACCTGGGTAAAACAACGTGTCCCCTGCCTCCTGTTACCATCCGCCTTAGATGCATAGTTCGGGACCCCCTACCCGAGATCCGCCGGTTTTGACGCCGACAGGGTCCATGGGCCTTCTACGGGCCGTACGATCCATGGGCCTTCTACGGGCCGTACTATCCATGGGCCTCATACGGGCCATAGGATCCATGGGCCTTCTACGGGGCGTATCATCATTTCGCCAATCATGGGCCGTACTATTCATAGACCATAACGGGTCGTTAATAGGCCGTATTTGATAACTCTATGAAAACTGCCCAACGGGTTTTTTTACATGAAAACGGCCCAACGTATTAACGTTCCGCAAATAGGCCGACTGTAACGACGGGTTAAATTTGGCCCACAAGCAGAAAATGACAGTAACGGGCTGTATGTAACTGAATTCTGCAAATGAGCCCAAGAATCAATGGGCCCTGAGAAGGCCGAAAGATAACTTGGGCAGGAAATGGCCCAATGGGATAACATGCCGTTAATGGTATAAAGTGATACACTGTTCATTACGGGCCAGTTTCACCACGGGCCGTTAATGGGCCAAGAGTTACAAAGGTCCTCATATGGGCCGAAAGAAGTAATGGGCCCCACATGGGCCGGAAGTTAAAACGGGTTGAATCATATTGGACGGCCTAGATGACGCTACTGGGCCTAATTCAGATAGGGCGTAACGGGCCCTGTGTTAACGGGCTATAAATGGGCTATATGCGAACAGGCCGTTAATAGGCTTTCCGTGGGCTGGGCGGCCACCTTTTGACCAAGTCAAACGGGTCGGCCTTTTCACAGGAATGGGCCTCTGTTGGGCCGTGCCACATGTCGCCGTATCATTGGCGCCTGCGGTCCAATGAGCGGATGACATCTGTCCCAACAGTGAGCCGACACATGTTTCCTACAGCCAATGATGATTTTACACGTGGAAAATCCCCATTGGTCGGGGCTGTTGACGGGTTATCGGATCCAAAACCCGACCCGATATCTTAACGGCGTTCCGTTACAGTGGATGCCACGTGTCGGTCACCCTTGACGAAAGCACTTCTGTGACGCGCGATTTATCATCATGGAAGTGAACACTTCCGTGATGATAATTTTGGAAATAGCACGGAACACTTCTACGACAGCACAGGTATGACTATCTTGATTCTATCATAAAATCGTCATGGATGTACATGCATGACAAAAAACGCGACCTACTGTGACAAACACGTATCATCATGGAAGTGTATTTTTTGTAGTGAATCTCAGAACATAATGGATACTAGGGATTGAACCCTAACAAAACTAACTCGATTACATGATAAATCTCATGCAACCCATCACCGTCCAGCAAGCCTACAATGGAATTACTCACACACAGCGGTGAGCGTCATGAAATTGGTGATGGAGGAAGGTTGATGATGACGATGGCGACAGATTCCCTCTCCGGAGCCCCGAACGGACTCATGATCAGCCCTCCCGAGAGAGTTTAGGGCTTGGCGGCGGCTCCATATCGTAAAACATGATGAATCCTTCTCCCTGATTTTTTTCTCCCTGAACACGAATATATAGAGTTGGAGTTGAGGTCGGAGGTGCACCAGGGGGCCCACGAGGCAGGGGGCGCGCCCAGGGGGGTTGGCACGCCCAGGGGGTTGGTGCACCCCCACCTTCATGGACAGGGTGTGGGGGCCCTGGCCTTGATTCTTTCGCTAGTATTTTTTATATATTCCAAAAATAATCTCTATTGATTTTCAAGTCATTCTAAGAACTTTTATTTCTACACAAAAATAACACCATGCCAATTCTACTGAAACAGCGTCAGTCTGGGTTAGTTCCATTCAAATCATGCAAGTTAGAGTCCAAAACAAGGGCAAAAGTGTTTGGAAAAGTAGATACAACAGAGACGTATCATGCACCACCTCCCACACAAGAAACAGAGTAGGACGATGAATGTTCTGAGCTTCCTCCCCATAATGTTCGGCCACCCCACAGGTATATGTGGTCAATGCCGCCTCCACCTCCATGACGTGGCGGACGACTTGGCTGATGCTTGTCTAGCACTATATCTATCTATGTATCCGAGAGACATATTCTACCTATGTATGCGACATGCATATATCTATCTATGTATGCGAGAGACATATTCTACCTATGTATGCGGGAGACATATTTCTATTCATTCGCATTGTTAATCAAGTTACATTTCCGGAGAGACTGCAAGAGGTAATTAAGATACAAGTACATCGGAATTAAACGGTGCGACCTAGCTTAAATAATACAACATACAAACTACATCAAGACATCATCGTCATCCTTTGTCGATGTAGCACTCTTTCCCTTCGATGATGCGGATATCTTGGCCTTGCTGCTCGGCATGAAGATATCATCTTCGTGTTTGCTTTCGTCGGTCCATAAATAAGTATGCTCTACTACAGTCCTTGTGAAAGTTGCACTCTTATGCTGCTTCCTCCACCTTACATGCAACTTGAGAAGTTCTTCTCGTATCTCCTCAAAGGTCCTTCCAGGCCACCTGCACCTACTTAATGCGTGAGCCAGCTCATTCAGTATGGTGTCACTATTGATAAGTTCGTCCCAGTGAACTTTCCTATTGCCTACCTTGAAATTGCTGGCTAACCTCAGAAGAAATTTCGACATACTCGAGTGGCAACTACGATCGAAAGGATAATGAGGATAATGGGACATCTTGATGAGACTACAATGCACTGCTTACCAACCTTTCTGTATGGGAGGGGGCATTTTATACATCGAGAAGAGAAATATGTGGGAAAGGAGATGGCGGAAACCGAAGGGTTGGCGGGAACAGAAGGGGTGGCAGGAAAGAAGATGGCGGGAACATAAGGGTTGGTAGGAAAGACAATGGCGGGAAAGAAGATGGTGGGAACATAAAGGTTGGTGGTAAAGACGATGGCGGGAACAGAAGGGTTGGCGGGAAAGAAGATGGCGGAAAAGGATTGTTGGGAAAGGCAGGGTTGTCGGGAAAGAAGATGGCGGAAAAGGGTTGTCGGGAACACGGTTATGAAAAAGTGTTGTGGACAATTAGGCCAGCCTCAAGCGAGGGTGCTGAGATACAATTATGGTCTGAAATATACTTCCATTAGCTCATAAATTTGGTATGATGCAGCTGTCGTGTTAGGGTAAGCCGTCTGGAACTAATTGTCCATGGGTAAGATGATTAGTTCCGATCATCTAGAGGGAGGACGACTAGGGGTAATCATCTTACAGGAGGCCGACTGGAGACACTCCTTCAGTTGACTCGTCAGTCGGCCTGCTATAAGCTGACTGGATACTGGTCTTCTACAAGTAATACGATTAGTTACAGTTGGCTTGCCCCAAGCCGACACCATATTATTTGTGAAATATATATAAACTGCGTATTATTTCTGTAAATTAATGGAAAATGTATTATTTAAAAAATAGCCACTAGATAATGGTCGATGTGTGGATTAATAGTAGTAGATGCAGGCTTGAGACGGTCTACTTGTCTCGAACGTGATGCCTATATACATAATCATTGCCTTGGATATCGTCACGATTATTCACTCTTATATCAATTGCCCAACAGTAATTTGTTTACCCACCGTATGTTATGTCCAAGAGAGAAGCTTCTAGTGAAAACTATGGCCCCGGGGTCTATTTTAACCATATATTAAAATCCAAAAATACCTTGCTGAAATTTTATTTCCTTTATTTTATTTTTTGTTTATCTATCTATCACTATGAGATTTGATCCTTGCAATTAACCGCCAAGGAATTGGCAATCCCTTGTCTGTGTTGGGTGCAAATATTTGTTATTTTGTTTGTAGGTGTTGTTCACGATGTGCTGTGTGGTTATCCTACTAGATTGATAACCTTGGTTCTTAACTGAGGGAACTACTTTTCTCTACTATACAACAGTTTTCGAGCGTAGAGTATTCAACCCAAATTTACTGATTCGACACAAGGGGAGCCAAAGAATATTCTCAAGTATTAGTAGCTGAGTTGTCAATTCAACCACACCTAGATAACTTAATATCTGCAGCAAAGTATTTAGTAGCAAAGTAATATGATAGTAGTGGTAATGGTGGAAAAAGTAACGGTAGCAGTTTTTGGTTTTATAGTGATTGTAACAGTAAGAACGGAAAAGTAAATAAGCGAAGAAAAATATATGAAAAGCTCGTAGGCAATGGATCAGTGATGGATAATTATGTCGGGTGCGATTCCTCATGCAATAGTTATAACATAGGGTGACGCAGAACTAGCTCCATTTCATCAATGTAATGTAGGCATGTATTCCGAATATAGTCATACGTGCTTATGGAAAAGAACTTGCATGACATCTTTTGTCCTACCCTCCCGTGGCAGCTGGGTCCTATTGAAAACTAAGGGATATTAAGGCCTCCTTTTAATAGAGTACTATCGGATGTGGGGTTCCGGCAAACCCTTAAGATTCGAACACTAGGGTGCGAGCGAATTCTTTTCCTCCCACCGATCTACGCCCTAACTCGCTAAGATCTCGCGGATGAACTCGACGAACTCGCAACACAGAGAGACACAAGATTTATACTGGTTCGGGCCACTGCTGTGGTGTAATACCCTACTCCAGTGTGGTGGTGGTGGATTGCCTCTTGGGCTGCTGATGAACCATACAAGGGGAAGAACAGCCTCCTCAAGTTGAGGTGTTCTTGTGCTTGGCTAACTTGTGTCCGTGAGAGTGGTCTCTCTCCGTCCTTCTGCCCTCGTCCCTTGTTCTCGTCCGTCGCCCCCTTTGCGTGGTGGTGGCTAGCTTTACTTATGTAGGCCCTAGTCCTCTTCCCAAATATTGAGCGGGAAGGGAGCCAACAACGGTGGGCAAATTTTGAGGGGGACAGCTAGTACAAGCCATCCTGACAAAGGTGGTCTCTGCCTGCGAAAGGCTCTCGTGGTGATGCCGTCTTCGGCTCCATAATGACCTCTGTCCTATTGTCCTTCTGGTCTTGGTCTTGTCGCACCGATATGGCAACCTTTGCCTGATGCCTCGGTACTCCTCGCCTGTGTTGGCCTCCTTAGCATCAAAGAGGAAACAAGGACGCTACGCGCGCTGGCGCCCGCCTGGTGTCGATCATCATGGCTCACGTCACGAGAGCCTCATGAGGTTCGCCTCGCCTTGATATCTCTGCTCCTCGTGAGCTTGCCCGACTAGGACCCTCTAGAGGGGGTCTCATGTTGTCCGCCACGTGAGGCTTGGCCCCTCGCGAGGGTCTTGGATGCCTTGTTGATGAAGAGGGGCCGTGCAGCCTGCTGGCGTAGCCGCGCTGTGGGCCGCAAGCAGGCAGATCTGGGGGATCCCGTTCCCAGGACGCCGACAGTAGACCCCAGGCCCAAGGTGCGCTCGGACTTGGCGTCGCAGCGAAGCCAAGGGCCAAGTACGGAGCATCGCGGGCCCCAAAAGCCTGCGGCATTGGTTGACCTGTGGCGGTTGATTGGACGTGGACTTGGCCCACGTCTCGCGCTCGCACGGCTCGGGCAGCACTGAGGTTCCGATCTTCATAGAGGCCCTCTGGGGTGGCCTCATTCCTCCCTTCTCCGCCTTCTTCAACGTGGTGCTCGAGCATTATCAGATCCACATGCTACATCTCAACCCTCAATCTGTGACCCTTCTTTCCGTCTTCGCCTTCTTGTGCGAGGCCATGGTGGGCATCGCTCCTTCCGTGGCACTTCTCTTCCACTTCTTCTCGTTGCATCTCTCCGGTCCCCAGCAGAGCTCGGGGTGCGTGGGCTTCCAGCCGTGGCCGCGACGGCGGGCGCGGGGATCGACTTTGAACTTCCTTCGTCCACGAGCGAGTTTTGTATACGATGGGTGTTTGTTGACGCTGGTGTGCTCAACCCTCTGTTCCAAGTTCCGGCAGGGCCCGCTCTTCCAAACTCCGGCTGGGGCCATCAGAAGCTCACGAGCCCCCGCCTTGCCCCCGTCTAGGCCAAGCTGAGGTGGTTGAAGGACCTCGGCATGACTGCGGCCATGGTGGTGAAGGAGTTCGTCAAGCGTCGAGTCGCTCCACTTTAGCGCCACTCCCGCCAGATGTGGGACTTGCTCCGCAGCCAGGACAACATGAGGTTTCAGGAGAAGGGGCTTCCTCTTGCGGCGCGGAAAACCGTGCTCATGGTCCTATCGGGTGTCCCTTTGCCAGATGAGATGCCCAAGAATAGCTGCCTGTTGTACCACTGTGAAAACAAAGCCGCATTTGCCGCAAGCATGCCTTCCTTTGATGAGTGGGGATTGCGCCCAATCGGCTTGGTGGGGCCCCGCGAGAACCCCGTCGTAGTGGTTCCCTTCCTCGCTGTCGGTGCCGAGCTCGCCCCAGGTGACGGTGCGGGAGAGCGAGCTCCGACGGGGGCCGGCGGCTCGAGTGCTGAGGAGCACATGCCGAGTGGTGATCCGGGGGCATCGTCCTTGGGGGCCTGTGACCCCCCTCCTGAGGCGTCGGTTGCTGAGGAGCCACGGCGTGCGGCTCTAGGAGCCTCGGGAGGTTGCAGCGAGAGGGCGCTAGGCTGTTCGCCACGACCTGGCTCCCCTGTAGCCATCCCTCTTAGTTCTTCTTCGGCTTCGCCGCGCACCGGCCGTCACGTCCAGTGCTTCGGTCGTCTGTGTGTGGACTTCGAGGAGCTCCGCAAGAGGAAGGGATCCCCTAGTGGCAGCAATATCTTCGGACCGTTGAAGCGGCGAAAGTACATCGCCATTGACGTGTAAGCATCTTATTGCCGTGGTTTCTTGCATGTGGTCTTCTTATCCTGACGCCTGTCCTTTAGGGCTCCCTCCGTTAAAGCTATTGTGTCTTCCGAGAGGCCTCCTCCTTCATCAACTCTCCCATCGGCCTTGAGCGTTCCTGGCCTGCCTGCCGCCTCTGGAGTGGGCTCGGTTGCGGGAGCGTCCCCGCCTTCGTGGTGCGCTGAGTCCGTGGTTTGGCCGCCCCTCCCCCACGGTCTGGCGTGGAGCTGGGTGGGCATGCCCAAGACTCCTCCTTTGCTCATGAATAGCCGCTGGGTGACTTCGATCTTCAGTTCCTCTTCAAGCGGCAAGCCCCGATCAGCTTGGGTTCCTCGCGAGGACGGGCTGGTGTCAGGCGTGGTGTCAGCCCCCAGCCCCCTGCCGGGAGGTAGCACGCCACTTGGCACTCCGCCCGCAGCCCCCAAGGTGGAGGACGAGGTGGGTCATGCGTTCGAGCTCGAGCGCGGGCGGAGCTTAGTTCGCCATGTGCTCTTCCAGGAGGCGATGGGCGCGATGAGCTGCCTCGGTGAAGAGCTCGCTGGTGTCGACTCGCGTCTCGAGGCTGAAGGTCTCCGGCTGGTGGAGGAGCAGCGTAAGCTGAGGGTGGCCATCAACCTCGGTCGCTATCAGCGCGACCTCGATAATGCGAAGGCCGAGGCATCCCTCAAGATCGCCCATGAAGCCCGCTCGCGAGCCTTGGAAGAGGCTCGCAAGGCCGACCGTCGTCGCGAGGCTGTGGAGGAGCGTGTGTGGGGGCTCCAGGCCTGGAGTGCGTCCCTTGAGTAGCAGGTGGAGGCGCGTGGGGCCGCTCTTGCATTGCTGAGGGGGACGCCCACGGAGGAAGAGGAGGTCCGGAAGCGCGAGGAGGCGCTGGCCTTGGAAGCTATGGAGCGTAGCCTCGAGCTCGAGCAACTGCAGACGAGGGAGCGTCAAGTTGCTCAAGTAGAAGATGTTGTCGGGGCTCGCGAGGCCGGAGTCGAGGAGGAGATCAATCGCCGGGTGGCCGAGGTTCACATAGATTTGGAGGGTAGGTACAACTTGAAGCTGAAACATGCGGGTGTGGAGGATGCGGGCAGGGCCGCCGCCCTCAGGCCCAGGTTGGATGAGTCCGAGAGGCGCGCGGAGGCCACGGCCGCCACCCTAGTTACGATGCAGGCGGACTTGGCCTCCGCCCGCGCTGATCTCCTTTCTCTCCGGAACCGAGTTGATGATGCCGAGGCCGTCGCACGGCGAAACAGGGAGGAAGTGCTCCAGCGTCGGACGCTGGATTGCGAGCATGCTCCTGTGCTTCAAGACCTCCGGAACAGGGCCAACACCGCCCTGGGTTACATCTGTGACGAGAATGCTCTGGCCCCTCACTCGAATGACTATGCCAGCCACCTGACCTTCTTTCCCGAGGTTGTGACGCGCCTGGAGGCTCGATCTGCCCGAGCTCGCCAGCTTGTGGAGGAAAGGGGTCGTGGCCTGCTTGAGCGCGCTTTCTCCTATGTCTTCAACCACCTTCTGAATGTCGACCCCACCTTCGATTTATATTCCGCCATTGCCCCCGTACCCACGGCCGTCCGGGGTGACCTGGCGCGTTAGGTAGAGGACAATGAGGATGCATTGGTCAGGGCCTTCACCTTGGAGGATGACGCGGTGGTGGTTGTCACGCTTGTTCCTCTCCATTTCTAATATGAACTCTGTCAACGAAGGCGGGTCGGGAGGTTCCTCATCCTTACCATCTCCATGGTTCTGGCTATGAACAATAGAACTTGATGACATCCTGAGAAACGAAACCAGGGACAGAGTCAGCATCAACTATAGACTGTAGAATGTAGGACAAGGAATTAGTATCTCTCGAACTCCTAGGAAAATTCCGGCAGCATAACGGCAGTAAAATGCTCAGAATGAGACATCCTACTAAAAATGGGGTGGTAACATACTCATCAGCATTACTCAAGGTTCTGAGATCATACTAAACAGACTACACCGGAAATACTCAAAACTGGGGTATGACTCTGATCAACCAATCCTATGGGACTACGGAGTAGTAACACGTGATCCTGATAGACGGAAGAGAAAGCCTAGTTCCTTAACCCCGTAGGAAAGATAGGATGACTCAGATCAGAAGGCCATGAGGTAAAGGAGTAAAAAGAGCCTTACGTTCCAACCCACAATCAATTCCCTTACATAACTAAAGATTTTCTAGACTCAACTTCGACCAGTTTGGCTTGGTAATCCTACAGGCAGTCAGGCTCTGATACCAAAGCTGTCAGGACCCTGACTCAATGCCACATCGATCTAGCATGTAACACCTCATATCACTTTGCGGCCTCACGCACGGTATCCCCACGGGTGTCGCCTTACCTTTGCCCGGGACCATTTGCGTCTTTTGGCACACATATATGACAGTGTCGCTAGCATCTATATGATAAGGAGCCCGGGCTGACATGGCTAGTCGTAAACCCAAAGTGGCACTAACTTATAGGGACAGGCATCCATGACCCAGCATCGAACGTGTCGGTCATCAGTGAGTGAATCCAGGCTGTAGCACTGGGCTAACAGGACTCCGGTGAACCGGGCTGTAGCGGGCTAACAGGACTCCGGTAATCATCGCGTGACATTTCCCTGAAGGGACAGACACAGGAACGAAGAAGGACACATGTCGGCCAGCCTAAGTGTTCCGGAGCAGTAGCAAGCTACCAGGGCTCAGAGGAACACTACGAGACATTTCCCGGTAAGAGAGACTACTAAGGATAAACAACTAGATAGTCAGATCCCACACATAGCAATACACATTACACGTACGCATAACATGCAAGTATGTGCTGTACAACATGGCATCACAGCATAACTCAACAACTCATATAGATAAGGCTCAAAGAGCCATCATAGCATTATTACAAACAGGGGTCACATGACCCAACATTCAGAGCAATCAAGCAACAAACGGAAGCATTACATGTCTGAGTACAGGCATCTATAAATGAAAAAGGCTGAAAGCCTGACTATCTACAATGTCCGATCAAGATCGTAGCTGAGGTACCAGCTACTTGTCGAAGTTCATGAGAACACTAGTAAGACCGAAGTCTCCGCTGCAAAAACATAAATAAAGCAACATGAGTACAAAGGTACTCAGCAAGACTTACATCAGATCCTATCATACATGCATTTGTATCAAGAGAGTAATGTGGAGTTTAGTTGCAGCAAGCCAGCTTTGACTCTGTGGCTATCCTGTTCTACGACTACAAGAAACTCTTGAGGTGAGACAACGTACACGAGTCCACTAATCACCACACAATACGCTACTATGGATTCATCCCCGTCTCCCTACGAGAAGGCCATACATAGCACTCACACTTGTCTTGAGCATTTTATAGTATCCACTTCAAGTTGTCTATGTACCATGTAAGCATCCAAGAAGTCCATAACCGCGGACCCGGCTATTCGAATAGATCATGTTAACCCCGCAGGGGTGTACTTCTTCACACACGCTCTCGCCACTTACCGCCATGTACACGTCATGTATCTCGGCAACCTTCAAGCGGAAGCCTGGCGAGGGTGTCGGCCACGACCTGACTAACCACACAAGACTCTAGTCCAGGTTTATCGCCTATTCGGGTTCCATCCGTAAGGAGATCCGGCCGGGGTGTCGCTCACGGCCCCAAACGATGTGAGCAGGGTTCCCAAGCCCACCATCCGGGTGCCACTTGGTACACCGTGCCACCTGTGCCTAGTCTGTCCCAAGCCCACCCTGCCGGGTGCCACTTGGTAGAAAAATAGCACTACCTACAAACACCAGAAACTAGTTGCGACTCCTGGACAGAGACCAAGTTGGTTAATAAGTCGAGAGGGGTCGAGTTACCGGAACCCAATGTGTGGTAGTATCGAGTCCTTGGACAAAATACATAGAACTCAGTGCTTAAGGACGGTTCCAGTGAGACAACCCACCATATACTCCTACATGGCCTCTCACCGCTACCTTTACCAAATCGTGTTCACACACTTCACTCTCAGCATCAGAACATATCGTAACACTCCAATTCATTCCCAATGAACCAGACCTGACACAACTCTAAGCAATAGCAGGCACAGCATGGTAGGAACACAACATGGCTCAATCAACTCCTACACATGCTAGTGGGTTTCAACTATTTACTGTGGCAATGACAGGTCATGCAGAGGAATGGGTTCAACTACCGCAGCACAAAGTAGCAGATGAATCATTGTTGTCCTAATGCAATAACTGAGAGCAGGGGCAAGAGAGTAGGATTTTATCGGAATGAACAAGGGGGTTTGCTTGCCTGGTAGATCAACAAGGGAGGCACTGCTTCATAGACAGGTACTCTGGAACAGCTCCGGAGCAGAACCTATCGAGAAGGAACGGTGCCGGCAATCAATACACAATCATATGCAACAATATGATGCATGAACATGGCATGTAGATGTGATGCCGTTGAGCTAATGCAACTAGTAATCATTTGGTTTGAAATCCATTTGAACCCAAAAGCTCAAATGCACTTCCAAAGTAGTCTCTTATATATGCCATAATGTGTTTTCCCATATACAGCATGTATAAGTTGGTTTGTCATGCATGAGACTAGTACAGATGGAAAGATTACATTTTTCTGATAATTTTTCATATATAAATTATTTTAATCTGAGCTACGGTTGAATTGTTATGAATTTTTGAAGTTTAAATCATTTTCTGGAATTTCCTGAATTATTTTAATTCCAGAAAATATATATTGCGCCAGCATGACGTCAGCACGACGTCAGCAGTCAACTGCGGCTGACTGGGGTCAAACCTGACGTGTGGGGTCCACACGTCAGTGACAGGGGGTTAAACAAGGTTAGTTTAATCCTAACTAAACGATTAGTGGCGTTGGGGCCCACTGGTCAGTGTTAGTGGCTAATTAGGTTTAGTTAATATTTAACTAAAATTAGCAGGGCCTGGCCCCACTAGTCAGCGACCCTGGGGGGTCAAACCCCAGGTCAAAACAAGTCAAACCCGCCGGCGGTTAGTCGCCGGCGAGGTCCGCGGCGTACTTGTGCCCCGGGTTTCCTCTGTGGTGCTCCAAATGGCGCGCGGCTAGGCGCGTTGGAGAGCTAGCTCGATGGCGCGTCGGGCGGTGGCTGTGGCTGGGCCTGGGGTGGCCGGAGTCGACGGCGGCGAGCTCGGCTGCGGCCGCCGGAGTTCGGTCGTGCACGGAAACGCGTTTGGAGCTCGAAGACGAGCGAAGCAAAGCGCTAGGGATGCTCTACGGGGCCTTACGAGTGTGTTGGACTCGCCGGGGTGACCAAATGGTCACCGGAGCTGCGTCGACGGCGAGCTCGGCGGCGGCGGAGGTTCGGCCATGGTGGAGAAAGGGCTACGGCGTGCGGGTGACTAAGCGGAGAGGGGGAAATGGTGGCGGAGCTCACCGCGGTTGCAGCGAGCGTCGAAGCGGGCTCGGGGACGCACTGGAGACGGCGGGGCGGCGATGGGGATCCACGGCGGCCGGAGGTGAAGAAGGCGACGGTGTCAGCGATGGAGCGCGTCCCTGGTCACTTGGCTCGTCGAGGACGATGCGGACGACGAGGCGGAGCTACTAGGCTCGGGCGGAGGGCGAGGGGAGGCCGGTGGCCGCGGCAACGGCGAACGGCGGCGGTGATGGCGCTCGGGTGTGCGAGGGAGAGAGCAGGGGGAGAGGAGGAGGGCGAGGAAGAGTGCAAGAGAGGTCGGGGTAGCTGCGTGGCGTCTCCGGGGCATCCAAACGAGGAGGGGAGAGGGCAGGCAGGCAGGGAGGCTGGTGGCGTGGCGCGGCAGAGCGCACGCGCGTCGGGCACGCGCCCATCCCCCTGTCGAGGACGAAGACGACAGAGGAGGGGGCCAGTGGGCTGGGCCGGCGCTGGCTGCTGGGCCGGCCAGGCCGCACAGGAGCCGGGCCGCAGGTAAGTTTCTCCTCTTTATTTCTTTTTCTATTTTTCTGACATATGTTTTGATTTAATAAAAATACTAAATCAATTTATTACCTTATGCCAATTTTTGCAGGAGCTAACTATATTATTCCAGAGCTCCCCAACAGGTGGCATAATTTTTGGACATATATTAATATATATAACTAATATATTTCCAATGCAAATATTTATGCATTAATTCCAAATGCCCAAAATAAATACCTATGAGCTCTTAAAAATATTGGTTTGATTTTTTATCTCTGCCCAATATTTTCAGAGAGCAACATGAGCATTTTCTTGGACCCTTTTGGAGAAATTTTTATTTGGGTCATTTTCAAAAATGATTCTGAGGGTTCCACCAATCCTCATTTCAAATTTAAATGGAATATAAACATGATGCACAAATGACTAGCTAGTCTAGGTCATACCAGACTAGGGATGTGACATCCACCCTGCGCGCAAAACTCGGGCGTGGCCCTTAGTCAGCGTCAGCGTCGGGCTACGTTGTGAAGCGACGAGTTTCTGAGAATCCTGCGGAGCTTATCGCCCAGTTTGAGGGGGCCCCACAAGAGGTGAGCACCAGCCGCAGTGCTGGCGCATGCTTGACGAGCGTGTGCTTCGTGCGGTCCAGCTCGCAAGGAGCTTGCGAGGGAAAGGCGATGGACATGAGTCCCAAACCAAACGAAATCCAGAAGGCAAGAAATGGCTCAAACAAGAAAAGGCACCCCCCGCGCGCGTCGATAAAAATTTGGCTTCAACTTAAATCCAAATCCAGAAAGCAAAGCCACAGAAAGAGAGATCCAAAGCAAAAGGCCGCGTCCGGCACCTAGTCTAGTCTTCCGGTCTTCAAGCCTTCTCATCAGCACGGAGCTAAGTGCTGCCACTAGGCGTGGGAGGGAGCCCCAAGGCCTAAGGCCGGCGCTCCTGAGACTCCGGGGTGTGTATAGCCCCAACTCATTATTACGTGAGAGTGTCACGGGCGGCGAGCTTCACAGGCACCGGGCCTTCTTCATAGGTACCGGCCTTGCTTCATATCGCCAGATGAGGGCCCCGCCTTGCGCCAACCTTGACCTCCTTTGAGCCGACTGGTCACCAGGATGACACAAAAGAGGGAAAGGGGACGCCAACGGTTCCCTCGGCGACCACATGTCCTCTACTGGGGGAAGGGTCGTCGAAGCCTCCCCGGCAGAGGGCCTACCTCCGGTTGTCCCCTGGCTTCACGCGCCTTGGGGAGGGGCCTGGCTCCCGACCCCTCTCCTGTTGCCCCCAGCGCGATCCTCCAGCCATCAGGGAGGCCGTCAAGCTGGGGCCGCCGGCCATTGCGGTGATTTGTTCCTCCTGCGACTCATTCTTAGCATAAGCTTGTTCCTGAGGGATTAGGGGTACCCTGTAGTGGTCGTCGCACACGCGGTCGTGGTGGTTCCCCGGCAGCTCCTGGAAGGTTTCGACTCCTAACGTCCCTTCTTCCCAATCTTCTCCAACGAACGAGTTGGGGTCGTCCTCCGGTGTGTACTCCTGGTCCGTCATGCGGGGCATGTAGGCATCCGCGGCTGTTACCCCGAAAACCTCGTTGTGATGCCCCACACTCCATGTCGCCCGGCCCAGCGCGATGTCCTGGGGGTGATAGCGTGGCGTCCCACTTGGGCCATGGAAGGTGATGCTTGTGCTCATGCTTGTTGCGGGCGGTATGGGGACGGCAGAGCCCCAGGTGCCGCCGGCCATGCTGGTGTTGACGAAGCCCCCTGGCGCACCTGATGGCGCGTGGTCACGGCGTGGTCTGTTGTGAATCCCCGCAGTAGCCTGAGGAGGGAGCTGATGCCAGAAGGGCGGGTCTCCCAAGGCCGCCACGTCCAGTAGCTCGGCAACGCGTTCCAGCAGTGCGTCCTGGCCGCTTTCCATCAGGCGGCACCGCAGCAGCTCCCTTGCCACGGTGAGTGCTACCCGCGTGCTTGCCTGTTCCCGCTGTGAGTGCGGCGCCGTCGCCGCGGCGTGGCTTGCTGCTCTGGCAGCGGCTCGCACCTGCAGTGGAGTGAGGGTAGACGATGCCTGGCCGCGTCGCCCGCGCCCCGCAGGATTGGACGGTGCTCGTGCCGCCTGGAGCGCGGGGTTGAGGTCTTCATAGGAGGGCGGCGCCGACCGGGCTGGCCAGGCTGCCCAGCGGTCGGAGTCAGCTCTTCAGTCGTCGGACATCAAACCCCCGGAGCGTCTGCAAGTCGATTTGTGGAGAAGAAACTCCGGCGCCCCTACCTGGCGTGCCAAATGTCGGATGTGGGATTCCGGCAAACCCTTAAGGTTCGAACACTGGGGTGCGCGCGAAGTCTTTTCCTCCCACCGATCTACGCCCTAACTCGCTAAGATCTCATGGACGAACTCGACGAACTCGCAACACAGAGAGACACAAGATTTATACTGGTTTGGGCCACCATTATGGTGTAATACCCTACTCCAGTGTGGTGGTGGTGGATTGCCTCTTGGGCTGATGATGAACCATACAAGGGGAAGAACAGCCTCCTCAGGTTGAGGTGTTCTTGTGCTTGGCTAACTTGTGTCGGTGAGAGTGGTCTCTCTCCGTCCTTCTGCCCTCGTCCCTTGTTCTCGTCCGACGCCCCCTTTGTGCGGTGGTGGCTAGCTTTACTTATGTAGGCCCTGGTCCTCTTCCCAAATATTGAGCGGGAAGGGAGCCAACAACGGCGGGCAAAATTTGAGGGGGACAGCTCGTACAAGCCATCCTGACAAAGGTGGTCTCCGCCTGCGAAAGGCTCTGGTGGTGACGCTGTCTTGGGATCCATGATGACCTCCGTCCTGCCGTCCTTCTAGTCTTGGTCTTGTTGCACCGATATTGAAACCTTTGCCTGATGCCTCGGTACTCCTCGCCTGCTTCGGCCTTCGTAGCACCAAAGAGGAAACAAGGATGCTGCGCACGCTGGCACCCGCCTTGTGTGGATCGTCATGGCTCACGTCAAGAGAGCCTCGTAAGGTTTGCCTCGCATTGATATCTCCGCTCCTCATGAGCCTGCCCGACTAGACCACTCCAGAGGGGGTCTCGTGTCGTCCGCCTCATGAGGCTTGGGCCCTCATGAGGGTCTTGGATGCCTTGTTGATGAAGACGGGTCATGCAGCCTGCAGGCGTAGCCGCGTCGTGGGCCGCAGGCAGGCAGATCTGGGGACCCCCGTTCCCAGGACGCTGATAAGTACCGGGCCAAAGCATTAACACATAGTGAATACATGAACTCCTCAAACTACGGTCATCACCGATAAGTATCTCGATTATTGTCACTTCGGGGTTAACGGATCAGAACACATAATAGGTGACTATAGACTTGCAAGATAGGATCAAGAACTCTCATATATTTATGAAAACATAATAGGTTCAGATCTGAAATCATGGCACTTGGGCCCTAGTGACAAGCATTAAGTATAGAAAAGTCATAGCAACATCAATCTCAGAACATAATGGATACTAGGGATCAAACCCTAACAAAACTAACTCGATTACATGATAAATCTCATCCAACCCATCACCGTCCAGCAAGCCTATGATGGCATTACTCACGCACGACCGTGAGCATCATGAAATTGGTGATGGAGGAAGGTTGATGATGAAGATGGTGACGGATTCCCCTCTCCGGAGCCCCGAACGGACTGCAGATCAGCCCTCCCAGGAGAGTTTAGGGCTTGGCGGTGGCTCTGTATCATAAAACGCGATGAATCCTTCTCTCTGATTTTTCTCCCCGAACCCGAATATATTGAGTTGGAGTTGAGGTCAGAGGAGCACCCGGGGGCCCACGAGGCAGGGGGGCGTGCCCAGGGGGTAGGCGCGCCCCCACCCTCGTGGACAGGGTGTGGGCCCCTGGCCTTGATTCTTTCATAGTATTTTTTATATATTCAAAAATAATCTCCGTTGATTTTCAGGTCATTCCAAGAACTTTTATTTCTGCACAAAAATAACACCATGGCAATTCTGCTGAAAACAGCGTCAGTCTGGGTTAGTTCCCTTCAAATCATGCAAGTTAGAGTCCAAAACAAGGGCAAAAGTGTTTGGAAAAGTAGATACGACGAAGACGTATCAACTCCCCCAAGCTTAAACCTTTGCTTGTCCTCAAGCAATTCAGTTGACAAACTGAAAGTGATAAAGAAAAACTTTTACAAACTCGGTTTGCTCTTGTTGTTGTAAATATGTAAAACCAGGATTCAAGTTTTCAGCAAAGATTATGAACTAACCATATTCACAATAACATTTAGGTCTCATGTTTACTCATATCAATGACATAATCAACTAGCGGGCAATAATAATAAATCTCAGATGACAACACTTTCTCAAAACAATCATAAGATGATATAACAAGATGGTATCTCCCTAGCCCTTTCTGAGACCGCAAAACATAAATGCAGAGCACCCCTGAAGATCAAGGGCTGACTGGAAATTATAATTCATGGTAAAAGAGATCTAGTCAAGTCATGCTCAATGTAAACTAACAATAATACATGCAAATGACAGCGGTGCTCTCCAACTGGTGCTTTTTAATAAGAGGATGATGACTCAACATAAAAGTAAATGTATAGGCCCTTCACAGAGGGGAGCAGGGATTTGTAGAGGTGCCAGAGCTCGATTTTGAAATAGAGATGAATAATATTTTGAGCGGTATACTTTCATTGTCAACATAACAACCGAGAGATCTCGATATCTTCCATGCTACACACATTATAGGCAGTTCCCAAGCAGGATGGTAAAGTTTATACTCCCCCACCACCAACAAGCATCAATCCATGGCTTGCCCGAAACAACGGGTGCCTCCAACTAACAACAATCCTGGGGGAGTTTTGTTTGCAATTATTTTGATTTGATTTGAGCATGGGACTAGGCATCCCGGTGACCGGCCATTTTCTCATGAGTGAGGAGCGGAGTCCACTCCTCTTGAGAATAACCCGCCTAGCATGGAAGATATAGACATCCCTAGTTGATACATTAGCTATTCGAGCATACAAAACAGAATGTTTATTTGAAGGTTTAGCATTTGGCACATACAAATTTACTTGGAACGGCAGGTAGATACCGTATATAGGAAGGTATGCTGGACTCATATGGAATAACTTTGGGGTTTATGGAGTTGGATGCACAAGCAGTATTCCCGCTTAGTACAAGTGAAGGCTAGAAAGAGACTCGGAAGCGACCAGCTAGAGAGCGACAACAGTCATGAACATGCATTAAAATTAATCAACACTAAATGCAAGCATGAGTAGGATATAATTCACCATGAACATAAATATCATGGAGGCTATGTTGATTTTGTTTCAACTACATGCGTGACCATGTGCCAAGTCAAGCCACTCGAATCATTCAAAGGAGGATACCACCCTATCATACCACATCACAACCGTTTTAATAGCATGTTGGCACGCAAGGTAAACCATTATAAACTCCTAGCAAATTAAGCATGGCATAAGCAACTATAATCTCTAATTGTCATTGCAAAAATGTTTCATTCATAATAGGCTGAATCGGGAACAATGGACTAATCATATTTACAAAAACAAGAGAAGTCGAGTTCATACCAGCTTTCCTCATCTCAATCAGTTCATCATATATCGTCATTATTGCCTTTCACTTGCACGGCCAAATAGTGTGGATAATGATAATAGTGCACGTGCATTGGAGTAAGCTGGAATCTTCAAGCATTCAAACATGGGAGAAGACAAGGTAATATGGGCTCTTTGTTACATCAACAATAATGCATATGAGAGCCACTCAACATTTTCATCGTGGTCTTCTCCTCTCGACCCCCAAAGAATAGAAAGGAACAAAACTATTTACACAGGAAAGCTCCCAACAAGCAAAAGAAGAACGAGAAATCATTTTTGGGTTTTCTTTTTAATTACTACTACTATAGGCATGGAAAGTAAACTAGCTAAAAGCTACAAGTAATTTTTTGGTTTTTCTTAAGGTTTTTCAAACACACAAGAACAAAATTTAAAAAAATTAAACTAGCATGGATGATACAATGAAAAAGTATGGGCACCGACAACTGGCATGAGTGTGTAAACATGAATGTAATGTCGGTGAGAAATACGTACTCCCCCAAGATTAGGCTTTTGGCCTAAGTTGGTATATGCCCATGGATGGCCTAGTGGATATACGAAGTTGAAGCTAGGGTCGTACTGAGATGCATCAGCTACTGCCTGAAGGGCTGCAGCCTGGAGGCGGGCTGGCTCCGTCCTCCTCTCGTACTCATTCGCCTCATCCCAGGTTATAACATATCTCCCTATTGTCTGAATGTCAAAGAAAGTAGGAGCAGGGAGAGCGACATGATTGGTACG
The DNA here is from genome assembly GCF_002162155.2 of Triticum dicoccoides. Classification (NCBI taxonomy): domain Eukaryota; kingdom Viridiplantae; phylum Streptophyta; class Magnoliopsida; order Poales; family Poaceae; genus Triticum; species Triticum dicoccoides. Next base: position 415,812,506 of record NC_041384.1, read on the forward strand.
TCGTCTGTCAAAGATTACTCGGTACTGGAGGGACTGATCGTTCCTCTCAACAAACTAATGACGAACCATGGCATTATAATCTAAATAAGCAGGAGGTAACTCAATATCATCTCCACGTATGGGTATCTCATGAAAATCAGCTAAACGGGTTGCATAAATTCCACCAAAGAAAATCTCCATTAATACTATTATTATGCAACCTACGTGCAACAATGGCCCCCAAGTTATATTGTCTATCTCCTAATACAACACTCTTGAGAACACTAAGATCAGGAACGCACATGTGACATGCCCCGTCCTTACCGTTAATGCATCTACCTATAAAGAGAGCAAAATAATATATGGCAGGAAAATGAATGCTCCCTATAGTAGCTTGCATGATCTCCCTAGATTCCCCCACAGTGATACTAGCAAAAAAATCTTTATATTCAGATTTGCGAGGTTCACTAACATTACCCCACTGTGGGAGTTTACAAGCAGTATTGAAATCTTCTAAGTCCATGGTATACGATTTATCATAAAGATTAAACAGGACAGTTTGAGACATGCGTGATGATGTAAATTTAAATCTTCTCACAAAGGAATCGGTTAGGTAGTAGTACTGAGGGCACTTATCTGCCACGAAGCCCTCAAGATCAGTGTTACGCACATATGCTTAAAATTCCTCTTTAATTCCTGCCTGGACCATGAAATTTTCTGACGGCCATTCACAGGCCGCACTTGAGCTTCTCTTGGTAGTTCATGATCCGGCTCACGTATCGCGGGCCTTGGTCCTTGTTTCCTTGAGGAACCACCTTGGTACATTTTCCTAAACATATTTCTTCCTTTGAAAAATTTCTGAAATTTTTATTAACTCAAAATAAAAGTGAACCAAACTCAACAAGATTGATAGCAACTACTCCTACAAGTGCCTAGAGGCCATATCATGCATTAAAACTACTTTTGACCACATAAATTTGACATGCAAGCTCAAGAACAGGGTCACCTAAGTAGCAAAATTTTGCAATGAATAAAGCACTAGAACATAAACTAATTGGACCATTGGAGGAGTCACATACCAAAGAACAATCCCCCAAAGCAGTTTTGTGAATGGAGCTTTGAGCAAGGAGATCAGAAATGGCAAGAACTCGGGTTTGAGATGGTGGGTGATTTTTTCTGGAGGAAGGCAAAGTGTGTGGGTGCAAGAATAAGTGGAGGGGACCCATGTGGGGTCCACGAGGCAGGGGGTGCGCCCTCCACCCTTGTGAGCACGTGGTGGGTCCCCCTGGTGTGTTCTCAGTGCCAGATATTCTCAAATATTCTAGAAAAAATCATATTAAATTTTCAGGGCCTTTGGAGAACTTCTATTTTCAGGGTATTTTTTATTGCAAGGATAATTCAGAAAACAGACAGAAAATACTATTTTTTTTCTTTATTTAATATAAATAACAGAAAGTAAAAAGAGGGTACAGAAGGTTGTGCTTTCTAAATTCATCCATCTCATGCTCGTCAAAAGGGATCTATTAACAAGGATGATCAAGTCTTGTTAACTAACTCTTTTCAAATAACATGAAACCGGAGAATTTTCAAATAACACTAGGTTACCTCAACGGGGATATGCATGTCCCCAACAATAAGAATATCATATTTCTTCTTGGCAGTAGGAAGAGGAAATTCAAAACCTCCAATAATAATCATTGAAATTTTTCCAATAGAATTGATACTATGGACTTGAGGTTGTTTCGTCGGAAAGTGTATCGTATGCTCATTACCATTAACATGAAAAGTGGCATTGTCTTTGTTGCAATCAATAACAGCCCCTGCAGTATTCAAAAAGGGTCTACCAAGGATAATCGACATACTATCATCCTCGGGAATATCAAGAATAACAAAGTCCGTTAAAATAGTAACATTTGCAACCACAACAGGCACATCCTCACAAATACCAATAGGTATAGCAGTTGATTTATCAGCCATTTGCAAAGATATTTCAGTACGTGTCAACTTATTCAAATCAAGTCTACGATATAAAGAGAGAGTCATAACACTAACACCGACTCCAAGATCACATAAAGCAGTTTTAACATAGATTCTTTTAATGGAGCATGGTATAGTTGGTACTCCTGGATCTCCAAGTTTCTTTGGTATTCCACCCTTAAAAGTGTAATTAGCAAGCATGGTGGAAATTTCATCTTCCGGTATCTTTCTTTTATTAGTAACAATATCTTTCATGTACTTAGCATAAGGATTCATTTTAAGCATATCAGTCAAACGCATACCAAAAAGAAAGGTCTAATCATTTCAGCAAAGCGCTCAAAATCCTCCTCATCCTTTTTCTTGGATGGTTTAGGAGGAAAAGGCATGGGTTTCTGAACCTATGGTTCTCTTTCTTTACCGTGCTTCAACGCAAAAAAGTCTCTCTTATCATAACGTTGATTCTTTGATTGTGGGTTATCAAGATCAACAGCAGGTTCAATCTCTACATCATTATCATTGCTAGGTTGAGCATCAACATGAACATCATCATTAACATTATCACTAGGTCCATGTTCATTACCAGATTGTGATTCAGCATCAGAAATAGAAATATCATTGGGATTCTCAGGTGTGTCAACAACGTGTTCACTAGAAGCATGCAAGGTCCTATCATTTTTCTTTTTCTTCTTAGAAGAACTAGGTGCATCAACATTAGCTCTCTGAGTATCTTGCTCAATTCTCTTAGGGTGGCCCTCATGATACAAAGGTTCCTGAGTCATTTTACCCCCTCCAGTCATAACTCTGACAGCATTATCATTTTTCTTATTATTTAATTCATTGAGCAAATAATTCTGAGCCTTAAGTACTTGTTCTACTTGAGTGGTAACCATAGAAGCATGTTTACTAATAAGTTTAAGTTCACCTTTAACTCTATACATATAATCACTTGAGTGTTCAAGCATATCAGCATTGCGTTTCAATTGTCTACCAACATAAGCATTGAAGTTTTCTTGTTTAACAATAAAATTATCAAACTCATCTAAGCATTGGCTAGCAGACTTATAACGATGAATATCACCTTCATCAAATCTATAGAGATAATTTACCTTTACTACCTATGTAGGGTTATCAAGACCATGTATTTCTTCAATCGGTGGTAAATTCTTAACATCTTCAGCTTTAATACCTTTTTCTTTCATAGATTTCTTTGCCTCTTGCATATCTTCAGGACTGAGAAATAGAATACCCCTTTTCTTCGGAGTTGGATTAGGAGTTGGTTCAGGAAGTGTCCAATCATTTTCATTACTCAACATATTAGTCAATAGCCATTCAGCTTGATCAACAGCTCTTTCCTTGAAAACACAACCAGCACAACTATCCAGGTGGTCTCTGGAAGCATCAGTTAGTCCATTATAAAAGATATCAAATATTTCATTTTTCTTAAGGGGATGATCAGGCAAAGCATTAAGTAATTGGAGAAGCCTCCCCTAAGCTTGTGGGAGACTCTCTTCTTCAATTTGCATAAAATTATATATTTCCCTTAAGGCAGCTTGTTTCTTATGAGTAGGAAAATATTTAGCAGAGAAGTAATAAATTATATCCTGGGGACTATGCACACAACCAGGATCAAGAGAATTAAACCATGTTTTAGCATCACCCTTTAATGAGAACAGAAACAACTTAAGGATAAAGTAATAGCAAGGTTTCTCATCATGAGTAAACAAGGTGGCCATATCATTTAATTTAGTAAGATGTGCCACAACAGTTTCAGATTCATAGCCATAGAAAGGATCAGATTCAACCAAAGTAATTAACTCAGGATCGACAGAGAAATCATAATCCTTATTAGTAATAAAGATAGGTGAAGTAGCAAAAGCAGGGTCATATTTCATTCTAGCATTCAAAGACTTTTCTTTAAGCTTAGCTAATAATTTCTTAAGGTCAGATCTATCATTGCAAGCTAAGAAGTCTCTAGAAGTTTCTTCATCCATAACATAACCCTCAGGAACAACATGCAATTCATATCTAGGGGGAGAATCTTCATCATCACTTTCATCAATATTATTAGTTTCAATAATTTCATTCTCTCTAACACTAGCAAGTTGTTCATCAAGAAATTTACCTAGTGGCACAATATTATCAAGCATAGAAGTAGTTTCATCATAAGTATCATGCAAAGCAGAAGTGGCATCATCAATAACATGCGACCTATCAGAATCAATAGCATGTGTAGGTGTCGCAAGTTTACTCAAAACAGAAGGTGCATCCAGTGCAGAGCTAGATGGCAGTTCCTTGCCTCCCCTCCTAGTTGAGGGGAAAATCTTAGTTGTTTGATCTTTCAAGTTCTTCATAGTGATCAGCAGATATAAATCCCAAGTGACTCAAAGAATAGAGCTATGCTCCCTGGCAACGGCGCCAGAAAATAGTCTTTGTAACCCACAAGTATAGGCGATTGCAACAGTTTTCGTGGGTAGAGTATTCAACCCAAATTTATTGATTCGACACAAGGGGAGCAAAAGAATATTCTCAAGTATTAGTAGCTGAGTTGTCAATTCAACCACACCTGGATAACTTAATATCTACAGCAAAGTATTTAGTAGTAAAGTAATATGATAGTAGTGGTAACAGTGGAAAAAGTAACGGTAGCAGTTTTTGGTTTTATAATGATTGTAACAGTAACAACGGAAAAGTAAATAAGCGAAGAACAATGTATGAAAAGCTCGTAGGCATTGGATCAGTGATGGATAATTATGTCGGGTGTGATTCCTCATGCAATAGTTATAACATAGGGTGACACAGAACTAGCTCCAGTTCATCAATGTAATGTAGGCATGTATTCCGAATATAGTCATACGTGCTTATGGAAAAGAACTTGCATGAAATCTTTTGTCCTACCCTCCCGTAGCAGTGTGGTCCTATTGGAAACTAAGGGATATTAAGGCCTCCTTTTAATAGAGTACCGGACCAAAGCATTAACACATAGTGAATACATGAACTCCTCAAACTATGGTCATCACCGGTAAGTATCTCGATTATTGTCACTTTGGGGTTAACGGATCATAACAGATAATAGGTGACTATAGACTTGCAAGATAGAATCAAGAACTCTCATATATTCATGAAAACATAATAGGTTCAGATCTGAAATCATGGCACTCGGGCCCCAATGACAAGCATTAAGCATAGCAAAGTCATAGCAACATCAATCCCAGAACATAATGGATACTAGGGACCAAACCCTAACAAAACTAACTCGCTTACATGATAAATCTCATCCGACCCATCACCGTCCAGCAAGCCTACGATGGAATTACTCACGCACGGTGGTGAGCATCATGAAATTGGTGATGGAGGAAGGTTGATGATGACGATGGCGACGGATTCCCCTCTTTGGAGCCCCGAACGGACTCTAGATCAGCCCTCTTGAGAGAGTTTAGTGCTTGGCGGCGGCTCCATATCGTAAAACGCGATGAATCCTTCTCTCCGCTTTTTTCTCCCCAAACACGAATATATAGAGTTGGAGTTGAGGTCGGAGGAGCACCAGGAGGCCCACAAGGCATGGGGGCGCGCCCAGGGGGGTTGGCGCGCCCCCCACCCTCGTGGATAGGGTGTGGGCCCTTGGCCTTGATTCTTTTGCCAGTATTTTTTATATATTCCAAAAATAACACCATGCCAATTCTGCTGAAAACAGCGTCAGTCCGGGTTAGTTCCATTCAAATCATGCAAGTTAGAGTCGAAAACAAGGGCAAAAGTGTTTGGAAAAGTAGATATGACGGAGACGTATCATGCACCACCTCCCACACAGGAAATAGAGTATGACCATGAATGGTCTGAGCTTCCTCCCCATATTGTTCGGCCACCCCACGGGTATATGTGGTCAATGCCGCCTCCACCACCTCCACGACTAGGCGGACGACTTGGCTGATGCTTGTCTAGCAATATATCTATCTATGTATCCTAGAGACATATTCTACCTATGTATGCGACAAACATATATCTATCTATGTATGCGAGAGACATATTCTACCTATGTATGCGAGAGACATATTTCTATCCATTCGCATTGTTAATCAAGTTACATTTCCGGAGAGACTGCTAGAGATAATTAAGATACAAGTACATCGGAATTAAACGGTGCAACTTAGCTTAAATAATACAACGTACAAACTACATCAAGACATCATCATCATCCTCTGTCGATGCATCACTCTTGCCCTTCGACGATGCTGGTGTCTTGGCCTTGCTGCTGGGCATGAAGATATCATCTTTGTGTTTGCTTTCGTCGGTCCATAAATAAGTATGCTCTGCTACAGTCCTTGCGAAAGTTGCACTCTTATGCTGCTTCTTCCACCTTACATGCAACTTGAGAAGTTCTTTTCGTATCTCCTCAAAGGTCCTTCCAGGCCACCTGCACCTACTTAATGCGTGAGCCAACTCATTCAGTATGGTGTCACTACTAATAAGTTCGTCCCAGTGAACTATCCTATTGCCTACCTTGAAATTGCTGGCTAACCTCAGAAGACATTTCGACATACTCGGGTGGAAACTACGATCGAAAGGATAATGAGGATAATGGGACATCTTGATGAGACTACAATGCACTGCTTACCAACCTTTCTACATGGGAGGGGGAGGGGCATTTTATACATCGAGAAGAGAAATATGTGGGAAAGGAGATGGCGGGAACAGAAGGGAACAGAAGGGGTGGCGGGAAAGAAGATGGCGGGAACATAAGGGTTGGCAGGAAAGACGATGGAGGGAACAGAAGGGTTGGCGGGGAAGAAGATGGCGGAAAAGGGTTGCCGGGAAAGGCAGGGTTGGCGGGAAAGAAGATGGCGGAAAAGGGTTGCCAGGAACACGGTTATGAAAAAGTGTTGTGGACAATTAGGCTAGGCTCAAGCGAGGGTGCTGAGATACAATTATGGACCGAAATATACTTCCATTAGCTCATAAATTTGGTATGATGCAGCTCTCGTGTTAGGGTAAGCCGACTGGAAATAATTGGCCATGGGTAAGATGATTAGTTCCAATCATCTAGAGGGAGGACGACTAGGGGTAATCATCTTATAGGAGGCCAAATGGAGACACTCCTTCAGTCGACTCGTCACTCGGCCTGCTATAAGCTGACTGGATACTGGTCTTCTACAAGTAAGACGATTAGTTCCAGTCGGCTTGCCCCAAGCCGACCCCATATTATTTGTGAAATATATATAAACTGCGTATTATTTCTGTAAATTAATTAAAAATGTATTATTTAAAAAAATAGCCACTAGATAATGGTCGATGTGTGGATTAATAGTAGTAGATGCATGCATGAGACGGTCTACTTGTCTCGGACGTGATGCCTATATACATGATCATTGCCTTGGATATCGTCACGATTATTCACTTTTCTATCAATTCCCCAACAGTAATTTGTTTACCCGCCGTATGTTATGTCCAAGAGAGAAGCTTCTAGTGAAAACTATGGCCCCGGTGTCTATTTTAATCATATATTAAAATTCAAAAATACCTTGCTGAAATTTTATTTCCTTTATTTTATTTTGTGTTTTTATCTATCTATCACTATGAGATTTGATCCTTGCAATTAACCGCCAAGGGATTGACAATCCCTTGTTTGTGTTGGGTGCAAATATTTGTTATTTTGTTTGTAGGTGTTGTTCATGATGTGTTGTGTGGTTCTCCAACTGGATTGATAACCTTGGTTCTTAACTGAGGGAACTACTTATCTCTACTATACTGCATCATCCTCTCCTGTTCGAGGAAATCCCAACGCAACTCACAAGTAGTAGGCGTGCCCCTTGGCTTGTCATTCCCTGATGGCCCCCTCCTAGTATTTCTTTTGCCAATATGTTTTATATATTTCAAAATAGTTCTCCATAAATTTTCAGGTCATTTGGAGTTATGCAGAATAGCTATCTCTATTGTAGCCTTTTCCAGTCCAGAATTCCAGCTGCCGGTAATCTCCCTCTTCATGTGAAACTTGAAAAATAAGAGAGAAACGGCATTAGAATTGCATCATAAAGTGAAATAACAATCCAAAATATAATAAATAATAGTAGGAAAACATGAAGCAAAATGGACGTATCAATTACTCCTGTCCTACTAACACTCAACAAATCATGATTGCCTTAAGCTTGTGACCCCATACATGAATGAAACCGTTCGTTCAATGACCGATGGCGAGACCATGGACGTCCATATCGATCCCTATAAGTGCACGAATGATATTCGAGTGAACCTTTAGTTATCATGTGATGTTCCCTTTGCTTCTCGATACTTCACAAAACCCAGGATGTATCGCTATCCTCCTGAGTCATCACCATGCTCATTATAATAAAATCCTCGTTACCAGTTTTTTCTTCTTTCTCCTAATTGTGTTATAATACGTCCATTTTGCATCATGCTTTTATATCGATATTTATTGCATTATGGGCTGTTATTACACATTATGTCACAATACTTATGCCTATTCTCTCTTATTTTACAAGGTTTACACAAAGAGGGAGAATGTCGGCAGCTGGAATTCTGGGCTGGAAAAGGAGCAAATATTTTGAAACACAACTTTCCAGTTGAAATTCTAGGGGATCCTCCTCCACCCAAGGGTGATCCCGTGTTTGAGCTTAAACCATTGCCTGATACTCTTAAATATGCTTATCTTGATGAAAAGAAGATATATCATGTTATTATTAGTGCTAACCTTTCAGTGCAAGAAGAAGAGAAATTATTGAAAACTCTGAAGAAGCACCGTGCCACTATTGGATATACTCTTGATGATCTTAAGGGCATTAGTACCACTCTATGCCAGCACAAAATAAAATTGGAGAAAGACGCTAAACTAGTTGTTCATCACCAACGATGGTTAAATCCTAAGATGCAAGAAGTGGTAAGAAAAAAATAATAAAGCTTCTGGAGGCAGGTATAATTTATCCCGTTGTTGATAGTCAGTGGGTAAGTCATGCCCATTGTGTCCCTAAGAAGGGAGGTATTACTGTTGTTCCTAATGATAAAGATGAATTGATCCCACAAAGAATTGTTACGGGTTATAGAATGGTAATTGACTCCCACAAATTAAATAAAGCTACTAAAAAGGATCATTACCCTTTACCTTTTATTGATCAAATGCTAGAAAGATTATCCAAACATACGCATTTTTGATTTCTAGATGGTTATTCTGGTTTCTCTCAAATACCTGTGTCAAAAGAGGATCAGGAAAAGACCACTTTTACTTGTCCTTTCGGTACCTTTGCTTATAGACGTATGCTGTTTGGTTTATGTAATTCACCTTCTACCTTTCAAAGATTTATGACTGATATATTCTCTGACTTTCGTGAAAAGATTGTTGAGGTATTCATGGATGAATTTTCTGTATATGGAACTTCTTTTGATGATTTCTTAAGCAACCTTGATCGAGTTTTGCAGAGATGTGAAGAAACTAATCTTGTCTTGAATTGGGAGGAGTGCCACTTTATGGTTAATGAAGGCATTGTCTTGGGGCATAAAATTTCTAGAAGAGGTATTGAAGTTGATAAAGCTAAAGTTGATGCTATTGAAAAGATGATGTGTCCTAAGGACATTAAAGGTATTAGAAGTTTCCTTGTTCATGCCATTTTTATAGGAGGTTCATTAAAGACTTGTCAAAAATTTCCAGGCCTCTGACTAATCTCTTACAAAAAGATGTTCCTTTTGTCTTTCATGATGATTGTCTAGAAACATTTGAAATACTTAAGAAAGCTTTGATTTCTGCACCCATTGTTCGGCCACCTGATTGGAATTTACGCTTTGAAATTATGTGTGATGCTAGTGATTATGTTGTAGGTGTTGTTCTAGGACAAAGAGTTGATAAGAAGTTAAATGTTATCCAATATGCTAGTAAACTCTAGACAGTGCCTAGAGAAATTATGCTACTACTGAAAACGAATTTTTAGCAGTTGTATTTGCTTGTGATAAGTTCAGACCTTATATTGTTGATTCTAAAGTAACTGTTCACACTGATCATGCTGCTATTAAATATCTTATGGAAAATAAAGATGCTAAACCTAGACTTATTAGATGGGTTCTCCTACTACAAGAATTTGATTTGCATATTATTGATAGAAAAGGAGGTGAGAACCCAGTTGCAGACAGCTTGTCTAGGTTAACGAATGTTCTTGATGACCCACTACCTATTGATGATAGCTTGCCTAATGAACAATTAGTTGTCATAAATGCTTCTCATACTGCTCCATGGTATGCTGATTATGCCAATTACAATGTTGTTAAATTTATACCACTGAAAGCACAAGTGCTCCCTGGGTGATTTTGGTAATTAATGCAGCATATCTCTTGTTGGACTAATGTTTCTACCTAGTATGTTTCAGACAAGTTCAACAATGGAGTGGCATGGACTAGAGGATGTGGAACTCCTTCAATATGCAAAGGACAAAGGATTGGCTCAAGCTCAAAACTCAGGACTCTACATTTTCTATTTTAGTGATCCAAGATCACATTAAGTCCATAGGAAAGCCAATACTATTAAGAAGGGATGAGGTGTTGCTTAAGTGCTTAGTGCTTAGTGATATGCTCCAAAGCCCTCAACCACTTTCTCACTTCCAAATATGTCCCACACCAGATATCCAGCTCAGCCCCACCGATTCTTTCTATCCGGAGCCACCGAGTTCAGTTGACATAGCCACTGCCAGAAACCCTAATCAGTTCGGTCTCATTGATGGGATCTCGGTCTCACCGAGATGGGCTTGCAAACTCTCTGTTACCTATTGCAATATTTTTGGTCCCATCGAGATATACAATCGGCCCCACCGAGTTTGCTTGGACAACTCACTGTTTCTCTTATTACCCAAATCAGTCCCACTGAGTTTGAGTAATCGGTCAAACCGAGTTTTGGATTTACCCTCACCCTAGCACATCGGTCCCACTGAGTTGATCCAGTCGGTCCCACCGAAACACCTAACGGTCACATTATGAACCAAATTGGTCTGACCGAGTTCTTTGGATCGGTCCCACCGAGTTTGGTGATTTGTGTGTAACAGTTAGATTTAGTGTGGAGGCTATAAATACCCCTCCACCCACTCTTCATTTGAAGAGAGAGCCATCAGAACATGCCTACACTTCCAATACACATTTTCTGAGAGAGAACCACCTACACTTGTGTTGAGGTCAAGATATTCCATTCCAACCACATAAATCTTGATCTCTGTCCTTCCCCAAGTTGCTTTCCACTCAAATCTTCTTTGTACCAAATCCAATCCTATGAGAGAGAGTTGAGTGTTGGGGAGACTATAATTTGAAGCACAAGAGCATGGAGTTCATCATCAACACACCATTTGTTACTTCTTGGAGAGTGGTGTCTCCTAGATTGGCTAGGTGTCACTTGGGAGCCTCCGACAAAGTTTGTGGAGTTGAACCAAGGAGGTTGTAAGGTCAAGGAGATAGCCTACTTCGTGAAGATCTACCCTAGTGAGGCAAGTCTTTCGTGGGCGACGGCCATGGTGGGATAGAAAAGGTTACTTCTTCGTGGACCCTTCATGCGTGGAGTCCTCCGTGGACTCGCACAACCGTTACCCTTCGTGGGTTGAAGTCTCCATCAACGTGGATGTACGATAGCACCACCTATCGGAACCACGCCAAAAATCTCCATGTCTCCAAATTGCGTTTGCACACTCCAATCCCTTCTCTTTACATTCTTGCAACTTGCATGCTTTACTTTCCGCTGCTCATATACTCTTTGTATGCTTGCATGCTTTCTTGATATGTATTGTGAATGTTTAAACTTGTGCTAATACTCCACATGAACCTAAAGACTTAAAAACTGT
>NC_041384.1:415824809-415872757 GCF_002162155.2 Triticum dicoccoides
TTCTCGATCCTTTCAACCACCTAGTTTCACGTACCAGCAAAAGAAAAAAGTTTTTCTATGATTTAAGACATTACTTCTGGGATGACCCACACCTTTATAAAGAAGGAGTAGATGGTGTTATTAGACGTTGTGTACCTGAGCATGAACAGGAAAAGATCTTACGCAAGTGTCACTCTAAGGCTTACGGAGGACACCATGCTGGAGATAGAACTGCACATAAGGTATTGCAATCCGGTTTTTATTAGCCTACTCTCTTCAAGGATGCCCATAAGATTTTCTTGTCTTGTGATGAATGTCAAAGAATTGGTAACATTAGTAGACGTCAAGAAGTGCCTATGAATTATTCACAAGTTATTGAACCATTTGATGTTTGGGGCTTTGATTATAGGGGACCGTTTCCTTCCTCTAATGGGTATACACATATTTTAGTTGAATATGATTGCGTTACTAAGTGGGTAGAAGCTATTCCAACTAGTAGTGTTGATCATAACACCTCTATTAAGATGCTTAAAGAAGTTGTTTTTCTAACGTTTGGAGTCCCTAGATACTTAGTGACTAATGGTGGTTCACATTTTATTCATGATGCTTTTAGTAAGATGCTTGCTAAGTATGATGTTAATCATAGAATTACATCTCCATATCATCCACAGTCTAGTGGTCAAGTAGAACTGAGCAATAGAGAGGTTAAATTAATTTTGCAAAGGACTGTTAATATGTCTACAAAAAATTGGTCCAAGAAACTTGATGATGATGCATTATGGGCCTATAGAATTGCATATAAAAATCCTACGGTATGTCTCCGTATAAAATGGTTTATGGAAAAGCATGTCACTTACCTCTCGAATTAGAACATAAGGCATATTGGGCCATTAAAGAGCTCAATTATGATTTCAAACTTGCCGGTGAGAAGATACTATTTGACATTAGCTCACTTGATGATTGGAGAACCCAGGCCTATGAGAATGCTAAACTGTTTAAAGAAAAAGTTAAAAGATGGCATGACAAAAGGATACAAAAACGTGAGTTTAATGTGGGTGATTATGTATTGTTATACAACTCTCGTTTAAGATTTTTTTTGCAGGTAAACTCCTCCCTAAATGGGAAGGTCCGTATGTTATCGAGGAGGTCTATTGCTCCGGTGCCATAAAAATCAACAACTTTGAAGGCACAAATCCGAGGGTGGTGAACGGTCAAAGAATCAAACATTATATTTCAGGTAATCCCATAAATGTTGAAACTAATGTCATTGAAATCGTAACCCTAGAGGAGTATACAAGGGACACCTTCCAGAATGTTTCAGCCTTCGAAAAGGAAGAGGTATGTGGTACGGTAAGTAAACAGACTCCAAAACAGTTCTAATAGCAGTTTTTCTCCATTTTGGAATATTTAAGAACATTGGAAAATAATAAGCAGTCCGGAAAGGACACGAGGCATCCACGAGGGTGGAGGGCGCGCCCTACCCCCCTGGGCGCGCCCCTGCCACGTGGGCACCTCGTGTGCCTTCTGGACTCCGTTTTCTTGCACCCTGAAGGTTTTGACCACTGTACCACGCAAATATCTCCTGTCTTTGTTTCGAGCTGTTTTATGATAGATCTAGATCACCATGATGTCTTCAAGTGCCCCCAAGGACAAGTTTTTCGAGAGGGTCATCAACCCCTACCCCGCGGAGGTGCTGCAACACCCTCAAACCATTGAGTTGCGTGAGGGGTGCTTCACATCCACGATGTTGAGGGACCAAGGAGTGTCGAAAGCGTGGAGACAAGACTTGAAGCAATGGAGCAACAAGTTTTCAAGTGCCAGGGGATGGTGGAACGTGGACTCGACGCCAACCACATGATGATCGCGGAGTTCACCAGCAAGCACAAGTTGGATGCCAAGGACATTGGGGAGACCATCATCAAGCTTCACGAGAAAATCGAGCACCTCCAAGCCCAGATCTATGACCTGCAAAACCAAAACTATGAGTATGAATATAGATTCAAGAGGATGAGTTTGACTGCAGATTCGAGGATCCCGGAGACTCGATCATCCTTCTATGATGGTGAGCCTATGCCTTGGAAGACGGATGACAAGCCTACATCATCAACAACTCCATCATCACTACCACCAAAGGAGAATTGAGTATTGGGTATGGGCGCTCCCCTTGGCAACTGCCAACCTTGGGGGAGTGCCCCAGTATCGTATCACCATCACACTTCTATCTTTACCTTTTTTTAGTTCGATCCTTTTGGTAATATCTTTATCTAGTAGAATAAAGTTTTAGTATGATTTACTTTTGAGTTTTGATTTATGATCCTTCTATGTAATCGAGTCCGTGAGCTATATATAATAAAGATTAGTTTTGAGTCAAGGGCTTGATTACCTTGCTTTGATGTTGAGGAATAAAAGAAAGAATAAAAAAGAAATATAGAGATCATATTGGTCTTATGGAGAGTAATGACTTCACATATAAAGAGTATGATGAATAAAAGTTGTTGAGAGTTGACAAACATAGTTTTGGTCATCGTTGCAATTAATAGGAAGTAATAAAGAAAGAGAGGTTTTCACATATAAATATACTATCTTGGACATCTTTTATGATTGTGAGCACTCATTAAAATATGACATGCTAAAAAGGTGATGTTGGCAAGAAAGACAATGTAATGGGTTATGTTTTCTTACATCTGAAATAAATTATATTGTCATGGATCATCCAACATGTTGATCTTGCCTTTCCCCCTCATTCTAGCCAAATTCTTTGCACCAAGTAGAGATACTACTTGTGCTTCCAAATATCCTTAAACCCAGTTTTGCCATGAGAGTCCACCATATCTACCTATGGATTCAGTAAGATCCTTCAAGTAAGTTGTCATAGTTGCAAGCAATAAAAATTGCTCTCTAAATATGTATGATTTATTAGTGTGGAGAAAATAAGCATTATACGATCTTGTGATGTGGAAGAAATAAAAGCAACAGACTGCATAATAAAGGTCCATATCACAAGTGGCAATATAAAGTGACGTTCTTTTGCATTAAAATTTCGTGCATCCAACCATAAAAATGAAGGAAATATGCCCTAGAGTAATAATAATAAAGTTATTATTCATTTCCTTATTTCATGATAAATGTTTATTATTCATGCTAGAATTGTATTAACCGGAAACATAATGCATGTGTGAATACATAGACAAACATAGTGTCACTAGTATGCCTCTACTTGACTAGCTCATTGATCAAAGATGGTTAAGTTTCCTAGCCATAGACATGAATTGTTATTTGATCAATGGGATCACATCATTAAGAGAATTATGTGATTGACTTGACCCATTTCATTAGCTTAGCACTTGATCGTTTAAGATTACTGCTATTGCTTTCTTCATGACTTATACATGTTCCTATTACTATGAGATTATGCAACTACTGAATACCGGAGGAACACTTTGTGTTCTACCAAACATCACAACATAATTGGGTGATTATAAAGGTTCTCTACAGGTGTCTCCCATGGTGTTCGTGGAGTTGGCCTAGATCAAGAATAGGATTTGTCACTCCGATTGTTGGAGAGGTATCTCTGGGCCCTCTCGGTAATGCACATCACTATAAGCCTTGCAAGCAATGTGACTAATGAGTTAGTTATGGGATGTTGCATTACGGAACAGGTAAAGAGACTTGACAGTAACGAGATTGAACTAGGTATTGAGATACCGACGATCGAATCTCGGGCAAGTAACATACCGATGACAAAGGGAACAACATATGTTGTTATGCGGTTTGACCGATAAAGATCTTCGTAGAATATGTAGGAACCAATATGAGCATCCAGTTTCCGCTATTGGTTATTGACCGGAGATGTGTCTCGGTCATGTCTACATAGTTATCGAACCCGTAGGGTCCGCACGCTTAAAGTTCTGTGACGATCAGTATCATGAGTTTTTGTGTTTTGATGCACCGAAGGTAGTTCGGAGTCCCGGATATGATCACAAACATGACGAGGAGTCTCGAAATGGTTGAGACGTAAAGATCGATATATTGGAAGGTTATATTCAGACACCGGATGAGTTCCTGGGGTTATTGGATAAATACCGGAGAACCGGGAGGTTACCGGAACCTCCCGGGGGGTTATTGGGCCTTATGGGCCCAAGTGGAGGAATAGGAGAGGCGGCCATCTAGGGGCACGCGGCCCCCCTAGCCCAAACCGATTTGGACTAGGGGGCCAGCCCCCCCCCCCTTTCCTTCTTCTTCTCCTCCCCTTCCTTCCCCTCTCCTACTAGGACTAGGAAAGAGGGGGGAATCCTACTTGGAGTAGGATTTCCCCCCTTGGGCGCGCCTCCTCCTCCTTGGCCGCCCCTCCTCCTCTCCATCCTTTATATACTGGGAGGGGGCACCCCTTGGAGACACAACAATTGATCTGTTGATCTCTTAGCCGTGTGCGGTGCCCCCCTCCACCATAATCCACCTCGGTTACATCGAAGCGGTGCTTAGGTGAAGCCCTGCGGCGGTAGCTTCATCAACATCGTCACCACGCCGTCGTGCTGACGAAACTCTCCCTCAAGCTCTACTGGATCATGAGTTCGCGAGACATCACCGAGCTGAACGTGTGGTGAACGCAGAGGTGCCATACGTTCGGTTCTGAGGATCGGTCGATCGTGAAGACGTACGACTACATCAACCGCGTTGTTATAACGCTTCCACTTAACGGTCTATGAGGGTGCTACCTCTTTTAGCAACGCGTTGGTTTTCCCCAAAGAGGAAGGGATGATGCAGCAAAGTAGCATAAGTTTGTCCCTCAGTTTTTGAGAACCAAGGTCTCAATCCAGTAGGAGGCTACGCGCAAGTCCCACGTACCTGCACAAAACAAATAAATCCTCGCAACCAACGCAAATAGGGGTTGTCAATCCCTATAGGGCCACTTACGAGAGTGAGATCTGATAGATATGATAAGATAATATTTTTGGTATTTTTATGATAAAGATGCAAAGTAAAATAAAAGCAAAGTAAATAGTAAAGTAAATAACTAAGTAGTAGGAGATTGATATGATAAAGATAGACCCAGGGCCATAGGTTTCAATAGTGGCTTCTCTCGAGAGCATAAGTATTCTACGGTGGGTGAACAAGTTACTGTTGAGCAATTGACAGAATTGAGCATAGTTATGAGAATATCTAGGTATGATCATGTATATAGGCATCACGTCCGAGACAAGTAGACCGACTCCTGCCTACATCTACTACTATTACACCACCCATCGACCGCTATCCAGCATGAATCTAGAGTCTTAAGTTAAAATAGAGTAATGCCTTAAGCAAGATGACATGATATAGAGGGATAGACTCATGCAATATGAAGAAAACCCCATCTTGTTATCCTCGATGGCAACAATACAATACGTGCCTTGATGCCCTTACTGTCACCGGGAAAGGACACCGCAAGATTGAACCCAAAGCTAAGAACTTCTCCCATTGCAAGAAAGATCAATCTAGTAAGCCAAACCAAATTGATAATTCGAAGAGACTTCCAAAGATAACCAATCATACATAAAAGAATTCAGAGAAGATTCAAATATAATTCATAGATAGACTTGATCATAAACCCACAATTCATCGGTCTCAACAAACACACCGCAAAAAGAAGATTACATCGAATAGATCTCCACAAGAGAGGGGGAAAACATTGTATTGAGATCCAAAAAGAAAGAATAAGCCATCTAGCTACTAACTATGGACCCGTAGGTCTGAAGTAAACTACTCACAGTTCATCGGAGAGGCTATGGTGTTGATGTAGAAGCCCTCCATGAACGATGCCCCCTCCGGTGGAGCTCCGGAACAGGCCCCAAGATGGGATCTCGTGGATACAGAAAGTTACAGCGGTGGAATTAGGGTTTTGGCTCCGTATCTGATCGTTTGGGGGTACGTGGGTATATATAGGAGGAAGAAGTACGTCGGTGGAGCAACAGGGGCCCCACGAGGGTGGAGGGCACGCCTGGGGGGTGGGGCAGGCGCGCCCCCCCTACCTCGTGGCCTCCTGTTGATTGGCTTGACGTCGGGTCCAAGTCTCCTGAGTTGTATCCGGTCAGAAAATCATGTTCCCGAAGGTTGCATTCCGTTTGGACTCTGTTTGATATTCCTTTTCTTCAAAACCCTAAAACAGGCAAAAAACAACAATTCTGGGCTGGGCCTCCGATTAATAGGTTAGTCCCAAAAATAATATAAAAGTGGATAATAAAGCCCAATATTGTCCAAAACAGTAGATAATATAGCATGGAGCAATCAAAAATTATAGATACGTTGGAGACGTATCAGAGGGTACGTGGACGACACTCTCCCCTCTCGTTGCTATGCATCACCATGATCTTGCGTGTGCGTAGGATTTTTTTTGAAATTACTATGTTCCCCAACAGTGGCATCCTTATGCGTAGATGTTATATGCACGAGTAGAACACAAGTGAGTTGTGGGCGATACAAGTCATACTACTTACCAGCATGTCATACTTTGGTTCGGCGGCATTGTTGCATGAAGCGGCCCGGACCGACATTACGCGTACGCTTACAAGAGACTAGTTCTACCAACATGCTTTTCACCTAGGTGGCTGGCGGGTGTCAGTTTCTCCAACTTTAGTTGAACCGAGTGTACCTACGCCCGGTCCTTGAGAAGGTTAAAACAGCACTAACTTGACAAACTATCGTTGTGGTTTTGATGTGTAGGTAAGAACGGTTCTTGCTCAGCCCGTAGCAGCCACGTAAAACTTGCAACAACAAAGTAGAGGACGTCTAACTTGTTTTTGCAGGGCATGTTGTGATGTGATATGGTCAAGACATGATGCTATATTTATTGTATGAGATGATCATGTTTTGTAACGGAGTTATCGACAGCTGGCAGGAGCCATATGGTTGTCGCTTTATAGTATGCAATGCAATCACCATATAATTGCTTTACTTTATCACTAAGCGGTAGCGATAGTCGTAGAAGAAATAGTTGGCGAGACGACAACGATTCTACGATGGAGATCAAGGTGTCGCGTTGGTGACGATGGTGATCATGACGGTGCTTTGGAGATAGAGATCAAAGGCACAAGATGATGATGGCCATATCATATCACTTATATTGATTGCATGTGATGTTTATCCTTTATGCATCTTATTTTGCTTTGTTTGATGGTAGCATTATAAAATGATCTCTCACTAAATTTCAAGGTAAAAGTGTTCTCCCTGATTATGCACCGTTGCCAAAGGTCGTCGTGCCGAGACACCACGTGATGATCGGGTGTGATAAGCTCAACGTTCATCTACAACAGGTGTAAGACAGTTTTGCACATGCAGAATACTCGAGTTAAACTTGACGAGCCTAGCATATGCATATATGGCCTCGGAACACTGAGACCGAAAGGTCGAGCGTGAATCATATAGTATATATGATCAACATAGTGATGTTCACCATTGAAAACTACTCCATTTCACGTGATGATCGGTTATGGTTTAGTTGATATGGATCACGTGATCACTTAGATGATTAGAGGGATGTCTATCTAAGTGGGAGTTCTTAAGTAATATGATTAATTGAAATTAAATTTATCATGAACTTAGTACCTGATAGTATTTTGCTTCTCTATGTTATTGTAGAAAGATGGCACGTGCTATTGTTCCGTTGAATTTTAATGCGTTCCTTGAGAAAGAAAAGTTGAAAGATGATGGTAGCAATTACATGAACTGGGTCCATAACTTGAGGATTATCCTCATTGCTACATAGAAGAATTACGTCCTGGAAGCAACGCTGGGTGCCAAACCTGCTGCAGGAGCAACGCCAAATGTTATGAACATCTGGCAGAGCAAAGCTGATGACTACTCAATAGTTCAGTGTGCCATGCTTTGCGGCTTAGAATCGGGACTTCAACGACGTTTTGAACGTCATGGAGCATATGAGATGTTCCAGGAGTTGAAGTTAATATTTCAAGCAAATGCCCGGATTGAGAGATATGAAGTCTCCAATAAGTTCTACAGCTGCAAGATGGAGGAGAATAGTTTTGTCAGTGAACATATACTCAGAATGTCTGGATATCATAACCACTTGACTCGGCTGGGAGTTAATCTTCCAGTTGATAGTGTCATTGACAGAGTTCTTCAATCACTGCCACCAAGCTACAAGAGCTTTATGATGAACTCTAATATGCAAGGGATGGATAAGACAATTCCCGAGCTATTCGCAATGCTAAAGGCTGCAGAGGTAGAAATCAAGAAGGGGCATCAAGTGTTGATGGTCAGCAAGACCACTAGTTTCAAGAAAAAGGGTAAAGGGAAGAAGAAAGGGAACTTCAAGAAGAACAGCAAACAAGTTGCTGCTCAAGAGAAGAAACCCAAGTCTGGACCTAAGCCTGAAACTGAGTGCTTCTACTACAAAGGGACTGGTCACTGGAAGCGGAACTGCCCCAAGTATTTGGCGCATAAGAAGGATGGCAAGGTGAACAAAGGTATATGTGATATACATGTTATTGATGTGAACCTTACTAGAGCTCGCAGTAGCACCTGGGTATTTGATACTGGTTCTGTTGCTAATATGTGCAACTCAAAACAGGGACTACGGATTAAGCGAAGACTGACTAAGGACAAGGTGACGATGCGTGTAGGAAATGGTTCCAAAGTCGATGTGATCGTCGTCGGCACGCTACCTCTACAACTACCTTCATGATTAGTTTTAGACCTGAGTAACTGTTATTTGGTGCCAGTGTTAAGCATGAACATTATATCTGGATCTTGTTTGATGTGATACGGTTATTCATTTAAATCTGAGAATAATGGTTGTTCTACTTATATGAGTAATATCTTTTATGGTCATGCACCCTTGAAGAGTGGTCTATTTGTGTTGAATCTCGATAGTAGTGATACACATATTCATAATGTTGAAGTCAAATGATGCAGAGTTGATAATAATAGTGCAACTTATTTTTGGCACTGCCATTTGGGTCATATTGGTGTAAAGCGCATGAAGAAACTTCATACTGATGGACTTCTAGAATCACTTGATTATGAATCACTTGGTACTTGCGAACCATGCCTCATGGGCAAGATGACTAAAACGCCATTCTCCGGAACAATGGAGCGAGCAACAGACTTGTTGGAAATCATACATACTGATGTATGTGGTCCGATCAATATTGAGGCTCATGGCGGGTATCGTTATTTTCTCACCTTCACAGATGATTTAAGCAGATGTGGGTATATCTACTTAATGAAACATAAGTTTGAAACATTTGAAAAGTTCAAAGAATTTCAGAGTGAAGTGGAAAATCATCATAACAAGAAAATAAAGTTTCTATGATCTGATCGTGGAGGAGAATATTTGAGTTATGAGTTTGGTCTGCATGTGAAACAATGTGGAATAGTTTTGCAACTCACGCCACCCGGAACACCACAGCGTAATGGTGTGTCCGAACGTCGTAACCGTACATTACTAGATATGGTGCAATCTATGATGTCTCTTACTGATTCACCGCTATCGTTTTGGGGTTATGCTTTAGAGACAGCTGCATTCGCGTTAAATAGGGCCCCATCGAAATCCGTTGAGACGACACCTTATGAACTGTGGTTTGGCAAGAAACCAAATTTGTTGTTTCTTAAAGTTTGGGGCTGCAATCCTTATGTGAAAAAGCTTCAACCTGATAAGCTCGAACCCAACTCGGAGAAATGTGTCTTCATAGGATACCTAAAGAAGACTGTTGGGTACACCTTCTATCACAGATCCGAAGGTAAGACATTTGTTGCCAAGAATGGATCCTTTCTAGAGAAGGAGTTTCTCTCGAAAGAAGTGAGTGGGAGGAAAGTAGAACTTTATGAGGTAACTGTACCTACTCCCTTATTGGATAGTAGTTCATCACAGAAACTGGTTCATGTGACACGTACACCAATTAGTGAGGAAGCTAATGATGATGATCATGAAACTTCAGATCAGGTTACTACTAAACCTCGTAGGTCAACCAAAGTAAGATCCGCACCAGAGTGGTACGGTAATCCTGTTCTGGAGGTCATGTTACTTGACTATGACGAACCTACGGACCATGAGGAAGCAATGATGAGCCCAGATTCCACAAAATGGCTTGAAGCCATGAAATCTGAGATGGGATCCATGTATGAGAACAAAGTATGGACTTTGGTTGACTTGCTCGATGATCGGTGTGACACCCCCGATTCAATCGTACACTAATCATTCACGCAAATGTGTACGGTCAAGATCGAGGACTCACGGGAAGATATCACAACACAACTCTAGACACAAAATAAATTAATACAAGCTTTATATTAGAAGCCAGGGGCCTCGAGGGCTCGAATACAAGAGCTCGATCATAGACGAGTCAGCGGAAGCAACAATATCTGAGTACAAACATAAGTTAAACAAGTTAGCTACACTTCATATGTATGCACTGGTATCAAATGGAGAAGGGTAGCATATGTGGACCGAACTGCATAATGCCAGAATAAGAGGGGGATAGCTAGTCCTATCGAAGACTACGCTTCTGGCAACCTCCATCTTGCATCATGTAGAAGAGAGTAGATGGTAAGTTCACCAAGTATCATCACATAGCATAATCCTACCCGACGATCCTCCCCTCGTCGCCCCGTGAGAGAGCGATCACCGGTTGTATCTGGCACTTGGAAGGGTGTGTTTTATTAAGTATCTGGTTCTAGTTGTCATAAGGTCAAGCTACAACTCCTGGTCCTCCTTTTACCAAGGGACACGGCTATTCGAATAGATCAACTTCCATGCAGGGGTGCACCACATTTCCCAACACGCTCGATCCCCTTTGGCCAGATGCTACGTCTTGAGCTTGCGCTGGTTTTCCCCGAAGAGGAAGGGATGATGCAGCAGAGTAGCGTAAGTATTTCCCTCAGTTTTTGAGAACCAAGGTATCAATCCAGTAGGAGCCCACGCTCAAGTCCCTCGTACCTGCACAAAGCGATAGCTACTCGCAACCAACACAATTAGGGGTTGTCAAGCCCTTCACGATCACTTACGAGAGTGAGATCTGATAGATATAATATTTTTGGTATAAAGATGCAAAGTAAAAAGTAAAAGCAAAGTAAAAAAAGCAAAGCAAGATTAAAGTGATGGAGATTGATATGATGAGAATAGACCCGGGGGCCATAGGTTACACTAGTGGCTTCTCTCAAGAGCATAAGTATTCTACGGTGGATGAACAAATTACTGTTGAGCAATTGAAAGAATTGAGCATAGTTATGAGAATATCTAGGCATGATCATGTATATAGGAATCACGTCCGTGACAAGTAGATCGAAACGATTCTGCATCTACTACTAGTACTCCACTCATCGACCGCTATCCAGCATGCATCTAGAGTATTAAGTTAAAAACAGAGTAACACCTTAAGCAAGATGGCATGATGTAGAGAGATAAATTCATGCAATATGAAATGAACCCCATCTTGTTATCCTCGATGGCAACGATGCAATACGTGCCTTGCTGCCCCTTCTGTCACTAGGTAAGGACACCGCAAGATCGAACCCAAAGCTAAGCACTTCTCTCATGGCAAGAACTACCAATCTAGTTGGCCAAACCAAACGGATAATTTGAAGAGACTTGCAAAGATAACCAATCATACATAAAAGAATTCAAAGAAGATTCAAATATTATTCATAGATAGACTTGATCATAAACCCACAATTCATCGGTCTCAACAAACACACCGCAAAAAGAAGATTACATCGAATAGATCTCCACAAGAGAGGGGGAGAACTTTGTATTGAGATTCAAAGAGAGAGAAGAAGCCATCTAGCTACTAACTATGGACACGAAGGTCTGAGGTAAACTACTCACACTTCATCGGAGGGGCTAGGATGATGTAGAAGCCCTCCGTGATGACGGCCCTCTTCCGGCGGAGCTCCGGAACAGGCCCCAAGATGGGATCTCGTGGATACAGAAAGTTGCGGCAGTGGAATTAGGTTTTTGGCTCCTTTTCTGATCACTTGGGGGTACGTGTGTATATATAGGAGGAAGAAGTACGTTGGAGGAGCAACGAGGGGCCCACGAGGTAGGGGGGCGTGCCCTAGGGGGGTGCCCCCCACCCTCGTGACCGCCTCTTTTGTTCCTTGGAGCAGGGTCCAAGTCTCCTGGATCACGTTCGGTGAGAAAATCACGTTCCCGAAGATTTTATTCCGTTTGGCCTCCGTTTGATATTTCGTTTCTTCGAAACACTGAAATAGGCAAAAAAACAGCAATTCTGGGCCGGGCCTCCGGTTAATAGGTTAGTCCCAAAAATAATATAAAAGTGGAAAATAAAGCCCAATATAGTCCAAAATAGTAGATAATATAGCATGGAGCAACCAAAAATTATAGATACGTTGGAGACGTATCAGGCATCCCCAAGCTTAATTCCTGCTCGTCCTCGAGTAGGTAAATGATAAAAAGAGAATTTTTGATGCGGAGTGCTACTTGGCATAATTTCAATGCAAATCTTCTTAATTGTGGTATGAATATTCAGATTAGAAAGATTCAATACAAAAGTTTATATTGACATAAAAAATAATAATACTTCAAGCATACTAACAAAGCAATTATGTCTTCTCAAAATAACATGGCCAAAGAAAGTTATCCCTACAAAATCATATAGTCTGGCAATGCTCCATCTTCACCACACAAAGTATTTAAATCATGCACAACCCCGATGACAAGCCAAGCAATTGTTTCATACTCTAACTTTTTCAAAACTTTTTCAATCTTCATGCAATACATGAGCGTGAGCCATGGATATAGCACTATAGGTGGAATAGAATGGTGGTTGTGGAGAAGACAAAAAGGAGAATGAGAGTGAGCGGGAGCTATAAGTATATGAAAGCTCAAAAAGAAACTAAGTGGGTGTGCATCCAACTTGCTTGCTCATGAAGACCTAGGGCAAATTTTTTTAGGAAGCCCATCATTGGAATATACAAGACAAGTTCTATAATGTAAAATTCCCACTAGTATATGAAAGTGATAACATGAGAGACTCTCTACTATGAAGATCATGGTGCTACTTTGAAGCACAAGTGTGGTAAAAGGATAGTAACATTGTCCCTTCTCTCTTTTTCTCTCATCATTTTTTTCTTTGGGCCTTTACTCTCTTTTTTATGGCCTCCCCTTTTTTTCTTTGGGCTTCTTTGGCCTCTTTTTTTCGTCCAGAGTCTCATCCCGACTTATGGGGGAATCATAGTCTCCATCATTCTTTCCTCACTAGGACAATGCTCTAATAATGATGATCATCACACTTCTATTTTTCTTACAACTCAACAGTTACAACTCGATACTTAGAACAAAATATGACTCTATGTGAATGCATCCGGTGGTGTACCGAGATATGCAATATGACAATGATGGAGTGTGTCATGATAAACGGGACGGTGGAAAGTTGAATGGCAATATATCTCGGAATGGCTATGGAAATGCCATAATAGGTAGGTATGGTGGCTGTTTTGAGGAAGGTATATGGTAGGTGTATGATACCAGCGAAAGGTGTGCGGTATTAGAGAGGCTAGGAAAGGTGGAAGGGTGAGAGTGCGTATAATCCATGGACTCAACATTAGTCATAAAGAACTCATATACTTATTACAAAAATCTAGAAGTTATCAAAGCAAAGTATTACGAGCATGCTCCTAGGGGGATATATTGGTAGGAAAAGACCATCGCTCTTCCCCGACCGCCACTCATAAGGAAGGCAATCAATAAATAAATCATGCTCCGACTTCATCACATAACGGTTCACCATACGTGCATGCTACGGGAATCACAAACCTTAACACAAGTATTCTTTAAATTCACAACTACTCAACTAGCATGACTTTAATATTATCACCTCCATTTCTCAAAACAATTATCATGCTTCAATCTTTTCTTAGTATTCAACACACTCAAAAGAAAGTTTCACAAATCTTGAATACCAAGCATATTATTATTAAGCAAATTACCATGCTATTAAGAGACTCTCAAAATAATTTAAGTGAAGCATGAGAGATCAATAGTTACTTTAAAAAAAATCCACCACCGTGCTCTAAAAGATCTAAGTGAAGCACATAGAGCAAAATTACTATGCTCAAAAGATACAAGTGAGGCACATAGAGCAAAATTATCTAGCTCAAAAGATATAAGTGAAGCACATAGAGTATTCTATCAAATTTTAATTCATGTATGGCTCTCTCAGAAGATGTGTACAGGAAGGATGATTTTTGCATACTAAGACACAAAGACACAAATAATACAAGACGCTCCAAGCAAAACACATATCATGTTGGTGATTAAAAATATAGCTCCAAGTAAATTACCGATGGAAGTGGACGAAAGAGGGGATGCCTTCCGTGGCATCCCCAAGCTTTTACTTCTTGGTGTTCTTGGATTATCTTGGGGGTGCCATGGGCATACCCAAGATTAGGCTCTTGCCACTCCTTGTTCCATGATCCATCAAAAGAATTCACCCATAACTTGAAAACTTCACAACACAAAACTCAAAATAGAAAACTCGTGAGCTCCGTTAGCGAAAGAAAACAAAAGACCACTTCAAGGTACTGCAATGAACTCATTATTTATTTATATTGGTGTTAAACCTACTGTATTCCAACTTCTCTATGGATTATAAACTATTTTACTATCCATAGATTCATCAAAATAAGCAAACAACACACGAAAAACAGAATCTATCAAAAACAGAACAGTCTGTAGTAATCTGCAGCTAGCGCAAGATCTGGAACCCCAAAAATTCCAAATAAATTGATGGACGTGAGGAATGTATCTATTAATCATCTGCAAAAAGAATTAACTAAATAGCACTCATCAAATAAAAGTTACAGCAGTTCTCGTGAGCGCTAAAGTTTCTGTTTTTTACAGCAAGTTCAACAAGACTTTCCCCAAGTCTTCCCAACGGTTCTACTTGGCACAAACACTAATTAAACACAAAAAACACAACCAAAACAGAGGCTAAATAATTTATTTATTACTAAACAGGAGCAAAAGGCAAGGAATAAAAATAAAATTGGGTTTCCTCCCAACAAGCGCTATCGTTTAACGCCCCTAGCTAGGCATAAAAGCGAGGATAGATCTAGGTATTGCCATCTTTGGTAGGCAATCCATAAGTGGCTCTCATGATTGTTTCATATGGTAATTTTATTTTTATTTCTTGGAAAGTGTTCCATGCCCTTTTTTAATGGAAATTGAAATCTAATATTCCCTTCCTTCATATCAATAATCGCACCAACCGTTCTAAGGAAAGGTCTACCAAGAATAATAGGGCAAGAAAGATTGCAATCTATATCAAGAGCAATGAAATCTACGGGGACATAATTCCTATTTGCAACAATAAGAACATCATTAATCCTTCCCATAGGTTTCTTAATAGTGGAATCCGCAAGATGCAAGTTTAGAGAGCAATCATCAAAATTACGGAAATCTTGTAAATCACACAAAGTCTTGGGAATAGTAGAGACACTAGCACCCAAATCACACAAAGCATAAAACTCATGATCTTTAATTTTAAGTTTAATAGTTGGTTCCCACTCATCATAGAGTTTTCTAGGGATAGAAATTTTCAACTCAAGTTTTTCTTCATAAGATTGCATCAAGGCATCAACAATATGTTCGGTGAAGGCTTTATTTTGACTATAAGCATGTGGAGAATTTAGCACGGTTTGCAACAAGGAAATACAATCAATTAAAGAGCAACTTTCATAATTAAATTCCTTGAAATCCAATATAGTGGGTTTAGCAAAATCTAGATTTTTATTTCTTTCAATCCCACTTTCATCAATTTCATCATTAAGATCTAAATACTCCGAATTTTTAGAACGCCTTCTAGGTAAAGGAAGATCATATTTAGTTTCATCAAGATTCATATTGCAAAATAAAGATTTAATAGGAGACACATCAATAACTTTTAGATCTTCATCTTGATTTTCATAGGTATCCGGTTTAGCAGCCATCTTATTAACTAAGGTGGCTTGCATATCCGAAATTTCAGCAGTCATCTTTTCTAGACGAGAAATTTGGGATCTTATACCCTCGAATTCTTTAGACATATCATCAAGCTCTTTATTCATATAACTCATAAAACTTTTTTGTTCCTTAAGCTCGTTTCTAAACAAATTATTATGCTCAAATTGCAAAACCATAAACTTCCTAACATTGGTTTCGATCTCCTCTAACATTTTAAGGTGAAGATCACCAAATCTCGGTTGAGCCATTGCGACAAACAAGCAATCTAACACACGAGCAAACAAAAAGCAAACGGGCAAAAAGAGGCAAATAGAGAGGGAGGATAGAGAGAGAGAGGGCGAATAAAACGGCAAGGGTGAATTGGGGGGAGAGGAAAACGAGAGGCAAATGGCAAATAATGTAGTGCGGGAGATAGACATTGTGATGGGTACTTGGTATGTTGACTTTTTGCATAGACTCCCCGGCAACGGCGCCAGAAATCCTTCTTGCTACGTCTTGACCTTGCGTTGGTTTTCCCCGAAGAGGAAGGGATGATGCAGCAGAGTAGCGTAAGTATTTCCCTCAGTTTTTGAGAACCAAGGTATCAATCTAGTAGGAGCCCACGCTCAAGTCCCTTGTACCTGCACAAAGCGATAGCTACTCGCAACCAACACGATTAGGGGTTGCCAAGCCCTTCACGGTCACTTACAAGAGTGAGATCTAATAGATATAATATTTTTGGTATTTTTGGTATAAAGATGCAAAGTAAAAAGTAAAAAGCAAAGTAAAAAGCAAAGCAAGATTAAAGTGATGGAGATTGATATGAAGAGAATAGACCCGGGGGACATAGGTTTCACTAGTGGCTTCTCTCAAGAGCATAAGTATTCTACGGTGGGTGAAAAAATTACTGTTGAGCAATTGACAGAATTGAGCATAGTTATGAGAATATCTAGGCATGATCACGTATATAGGCATCACGTCTGTGACAAGTAGATCAAAATGATTCTGCATCTACTACTATTACTCCACTCATCGACCGCTATCCAGCATGCATCTAGAGTATTAAGTTAAAAACAGAGTAACGCCTTAAGCAAGATGACATGATGTAGAGAGATAAATTCATGCAATATGAAATAAACCCCATCTTGTTATCCTCGATGGCAACGATGCAATACGTGTGCCTTGCTGCCCCTTCTGTCACTGGGTAAGGACACCGCAAGATCGAACCCAAAGCTAAGCACTTCTCACATGGTAAGAACTACCAATCTAGTTGGCCAAACCAAACGGATAATTCGAAGAGACTTGCAAAGATAACCAATCATACATAAAAGAATTCAGAGAAGATTCAAATATTATTCATAGATAGACTTGATCATAAAACCACAATTCATCGGTCTCAACAAACACACCGCAAAAAGATGATTACATCGAATAGATCTCCACAAGAAAGGGGGAGAACTTTGTATTGAGATTCAAAGAGAGAGAAGAAGCCATCTAGCTACTAACTACGGACCCGAAGGTCTGAGGTAAACTACTCACACTTCATCGGAGGGGCTAGGATGATGTACAAGCCCTCCGTGATGACGGCCCTCTTCCGGCGGAGCTCCGGAACAGGCCCCGAGATGGGATCTCGTGGATACAGAAAGTTGCGGCGGTGGAATTAGGTTTTTGGCTCCTTTTCTGATCGGTTGGGGGTACATGTGTATATATAGGAGGAAGAAGTACACCGGAGGAGCAACGAGGGGCCCACGAGGCAGGGGGCGCGCCCCCACCCTCGTGACCGCCTCTTTTGTTCCTTGGAGCAGGGTCCAAGTCTCCTGGATTACGTTCCGTGAGAAAATCACGTTCCCAAAGATTTTATTCCATTTGGAATCCGTTTGACATTCCGTTTCTTCGAAACACTGAAATAGGCAAAAATAGCAATTCTGGGTTGGGCCTCCAGTTAATAGGTTAGTCCCAAAAATAATATAAAAGTGGAAAATAAAGCCCAATATAGTCCAAAACAGTAGATAATATAGCATGGAGCAATCAAAAATTATAGATACGTTGGAGACGTATCACCGGACATACTTCCCTGGGTCATGCCCGGCCTCGAAAGATCAACACGTCGCAGCCCCACCTAGGCACAACAGAGAGGTCAGCACGTCGGTCTAAATCTATGGCACAAGGGTCTGGGCCCATCGCCCATTGCACACCTGCATGTTGCATACGCGGCCGGCGAGCAGACCTAGCCTCCCTTATACAAGAGCAGGCATTCCAGTCCAACCCGGCGCGCGCCGCTGATGACCCACAAGTATAGGGGATCTATCGTAGTCCTTTCGATAAGTAAGAGTGTCGAACCCAATGAGGAGCAGAAGGAAATGATAAGCGGTTTCCAGGAAGGTATTCTCTGCAAGTACTGAAATAAGTGGTAACAGATAGTTTTGTGATAAGATAATTTGTAATGAGCAGCAAGTAACAAAAGTAAATAAAGTGCAGCAAGGTGGCCCAATCCTTTTTGTAGCAAAGGACAAGCTTGGACAAACTCTTATATGATGTAAAGCGCTCCCGAGGACACATGGGAATATCGTGAAGCTAGTTTTCATCACGCTCATACGATTCGCGTTTGGTACTTTGATAATTTGGTATGTGGGTGGACCGGTGCTTGGGTGCTGCCCTTACTTGGACAAAAATCCCACTTACGATTAACCTCTATTGCAAGCATCCGCAAATACAAAAAAAGTATTAAGGTAAACCTAACCATAGCATGAAACATATGGATCCAAATCAGCCCCTTACGAAGCAACGCATAAACTAGGGTTTAAGCTTCTGTCACTCTAGCAACCCATCATCTACTTATTACTTCCCAATGCCTTCCTCTAGGCCCAAACAATGGTGAAATGTCATGTAGTCGACATTCACATAACACCACTAGAGGAGATACAACATACATCTCATCAAAATATCAAACGAATACCAAATTCACATGACTACTAATAGCAAGACTTCTCCCATGTCCTCAGGAACAAAAGTAACTACTCACAAAGCATAAACATGTTCATAATCAGAGGGGTATTAATGTGCATATAGGATCTGAACATATGATCTTCCACCAATTAAACCAACTAGCATCAACTACAAGGAGTAATTAACACTACTAGCAACCTACTAGCACCAATCCCGGACTTGGAGACAAGAATTGGATACAAGAGAGGAACTAGGGTTTTGAGATGAGATGGTGCTGATGAAGATGTTGATGGAGATTACCCTCTCCCGATGATAGGAGCGTTGGTGATGACGATGGCGATGATGTCCCCCTCCGGGAGGAAAGTTTCCCCGGCAAAATAGCCCCGCCAGACCCTAGATTGGCACCGCCAAGGTTCCGCCTCGTGGCGGCGGAGTTTCGTCCGAGAAGATGGCTATGATTTTTTTCCCATCGAAAGAGTCCATATAGCAGAAGATGGTCACCGGAGGGCCACCAGGGGGCCCACGAGGTAGGGGGCGCGCCCAGGGGGTAGGGCGCGCCCCCCACCCTCGTGGGCAGGGTGTGGCCCCCTGGTGAAGTTCTTGCGCTCAATGTTTTTTATATATTTGGAAAACATCATCCGTGAAGTTTCGGGACTTTTGGAGCTGTGCAGAATAGGTCTATAATATTTGCTCCTTTTCTAGCCAGAATCCCAGCTGTCGGCATTCTCCCTCTTTATGTAAACCTTGTAAAATAAGAGAGAA
Organism: Triticum dicoccoides; assembly: GCF_002162155.2. Lineage (NCBI taxonomy): Eukaryota > Viridiplantae > Streptophyta > Magnoliopsida > Poales > Poaceae > Triticum > Triticum dicoccoides. The sequence continues at coordinate 415,844,431 of NC_041384.1, forward strand.
TAGGCATAAGCATTGTGACATAATGTGTAATAACAGCCCATAATGCAATAAATATTGATATAAAATCATGATGCAAAATGGATGTATCAACTCCCCCAGGCTTAGACCTCTCTTGTCCTCAAGCGAAAAGCCGAAATAGAAAAATATGTCCACATGTTTAGAGATGAAGGTGTCGATAAAAATAAAATATGGACATGAGGGCATCATGATCATTCTTAGGAAAGCAACTTATATAATTCTTGTCATATGATATCTTATGCTAGAGTAATAATTCAATCACAGTATCAAGTATGGATCCTAAACTTCATTGAAAACTAACAAGCTATAATCTCAGTCATTGAAGCAATTGCAATTAATCATAACATAGGAAAGAGTCAATGTATAAGAGCTTTTCAGCAAGTCCACATACTCAACTATCATATAATCTTTCACAATTGCTGACACTCACACAATACTTATGGGTATGGAGTTTTAATTGGACACAGAGAAAGATAGGGGCTTATAGTTTTGCCTCCCAACGTTTTACCTCAAGGGTAATGTCAACAATAATAGTTCATGAAAACCCACATCCAATTAGCCATATATACCGGGATCTTTCCAACATATTGTGCTTGCCAAAGGATAAAATGTAAAAAGGAAGGGTGAAGATCACCATGACTCTTTTGCATCTTAGGAGATAAAAAATAAAAGATAGGCCCTTCGCAGAGGCAAGCAGAGGTTGTCAGGCGCTTTTATGGTTGGATGCACAAAATCCTAATGTGAAAGAACATCACTTTATATTTCCACTTGTGATATGGACCTTTATTATGCAGTCTGTCGCTTTTATTACTTCCATATCACACGATCGTATAAAGCTTATTTCCTCCACACCAATCAATCATACATATTTAGAGAGAAATTTTTATTGCTTGCACCGATGACAATTACTTGATGGATCTTACTCAACCCATAGGTAGATATGGTGGACTCTCATGGCAAAACTGGTTTAAGGGTATTTGGAAGCACAAGTAGTATCTCTACTTGGTGCAATAAATTTGGCTAGCATGAGGGAGAAAGGCAAGCTCAACATGTTGGAGGATCCAAGACAATATAATTTATCTCAGATGTAAGAAAACATAACCCATTATGTTGTCTTCCTTGTCCAATGTCAACTCTTTAGCATGTCATATTTTAATGAGTGCTCACAATCATAAAAGATGTCCAAGATAGTGTATTTATATGTGAAGACCTCTCTTTCTTTATTACTTCCTATTAATTGCAACGATGACCAAAACTATGTTTGTCAACCCTCAATAACTTTTATTCATCATACTCTTTCTATGTGAGCTCATTACTCTCCATAAGACTCACATGATCTCTTTGTTTATTTTTATTTCTTTCTCTTTTCTTTTGTTTTATTGACATGGCAAAAATAAGCAAGCCCTTGACTCAACACTAATCTTTATTATATAGCTCACGGACTCAATTACGTAGAAGGATCATAAAGCAAAACTCACAACTAGATCATACTAAGAACTTTTATTCTACTAGATCAAAATATTACCAAAAGGATCGAACTAAGAAAAACAGTAAGGATAAAAGTGATGGTGATACGATACCGGGACACTCCCCCAAGCTTGGCAGTTGCCAAGTGGAGTGCCCATACCAGATACTCAATTCTTCTTTGTTGGAGGAGACGGTGGTGATGTTTTTGATGGTGTAGGCTTGTCGTCCTTCTTCCAAGGCATAGGCTCACCATCATAAAAGGAGGACCGAGTCTCCGGTGTCCTCAAATCTGCAACCGAACTCATCCTTTTGAATCTATATTCATACTCACAGTTTTGGTTTTGCAGGTCATAGATTTGAGCTTGGAGGTGCTCAATTTTCTTGTGAAGCTTGAAGATGGTCTCCCCGATGTTGTCGGCATCCAGCTTGTGTTTGTTGGTGAACTCTGCGATCATCATGTAGTTGGAGTTGATTCCACGCTCCACAATCCCCTGACACTTGAAAACTTGTTGCTCCATTGCTTCGAGCCTCGTCTCCACGCTTCCGGTCCCCTTCGGTCCCTCAGCATCACGGATGTGCAGCAACCCATCATGCATCTCAATGGTTTGAGGGTGTCGCTTCACCTCCGCTAGGTAAGGGTTGATGACCTTCTCGAAGAACTTGTCCTTGGGTGCACTTGGAGACGTCATGATAATCTAGATCTGTCAGAAAAACAACTCGAAACAAAGACAAGATATTTTTGCGTGATACGGGAGTCAAAACCCCCGGGAGATTATATAATGATTTTTTACCAACCAAAATACGTGTCTTGTAAGAAAACGGAGTCCAGAGAGCACACGATGTGCCCACGAGGTAGGGGGGCGTGCCCAGGGGGTAGGGCGCGCCCTCCACCCTCGTGGGGCCCTCGTGTCCTTTTCGGACTGCTGCTTATTTTTCTATTTTTCTAAATATTCCAAGACAGAGAAATATTGCCTTAATAACTGTTTTGGAGTCGGTTCACTTACCGTACCACATACCTATTCCTTTTCGGAGTCTGAAATGTTCCGGAAAGTGTCCTTTATGTACTCCTCTGGGGTTATGGTTTCAATAACATTGGTTTCAACATTTATGGGATTACCTGAGATATAATGTTTGATTCTTTGGCCATTTACCACCTTCGGATTTGTGCCTTCGAAGTTGTTGATTTTTATGGCACCGGAACGGTAGACCTCCTCGATAACGTATTGGCCTTCCCATTTAGAGAGAAGTTTTCCTGCAAAAAATCTTAAACGAGAGTTGTATAGCAATACATAATCACCTACATTAAACTCACGCTTTTGTATTCTTTTATCATGCCACCTTTTAACTTTTTCTTTAAACAACTTGGCATTTTCATAGGCTTGGGTTCTCCATTCATCAAGTGAGTTAATATCAAATAACCTCTTCTCACCAGCAAGTTTAAAATCATAATTTAGTTCTTTAATAGCCCAATAAGCCTTGTGTTCTAGTTCGAGAGGTAAGTGACATCCTTTTCCATAGACCATTTTATACGAAGACATACCCATAGGATTTTTATATGCAGTTCTATAGGCCCATAATGCATCATCAAGTTTCTTGGACCAATTCCTTCTGGACCTATTAAAAGCATTTTGCAAAATTAATTTGAGTTCTCTATTACTCAATTCTACTTGACCACTATACTGAGGGTGATAAGGGGATGCAATTCTATGATTAACATTATATTTAGCAAGCATTTTACGGAAAGCACCATGAATAAAATGTGAACCACCATCAGTCATTAAATATCTAGGGACTCCAAACCTTGGAAAGATAACTTCTTTAAGCATTTTAATAGAAGTGTTATTATCAGCACCACTAGTTGGATGTAACGACCCAACCCAAAATCGGTCAAGTCTCTGTGTAGTTGTACCATCCCAAGATCATGCTGGCACACACAGTACATTGATGAAAAGATTCAAAGTTCAATCACACCTGAATTTATTACACGATTCTCATATCGAGTCTTTATTACAATAGAATAAATTCGGCCGAAGGCCAACTCATGAGAAATAAACTAAATAAAGCTGCGGAAGCATAGACGAACAGCGAGTCTATCCGACTCCATAGGGCAATCGCCAAGCGTGGATCGTAGCCTCACTCCTGGTCGGAAAAATCCTCTGCAACATAAGACATTGCAGCCGTGTAGGTTAGCATTTTGAATATACTGGCAAGTCATAGAGAGAACAACAATAAAATTTCTAACACTATATGCAATTTGGCTATGGGGCTCTAAGTTTTATGTTTTTGCGAAAAAGCCAATTTTTCCCTATAACAAAGGACTTGCTTGCAATTACTACAAAATGTTGGTTGTTATTGAGATGGTTCCCCCAACCAATGTCTCATTCCCAATTATTAAATAACCCCTCAATTAATTTATTAAGTTCGGTGTTGAGATTTCCGACATACTCCAATTTCCAGAGGCTCATTTGTCCGTAACCAGGGACACGACTAATCGATTAGGTTGTTACTCTGCAGAGTCTTGTGCACTTTACCCGCAAGAATCGTTCCCTCCTTTATGTCCTCGCACTGCCTGGTGTTTGAAGACGGGATGAACGAAATAGGGTCTTCCATAGAGTTTCTTTAAGCACTGCCGGTACCCATCCATGTCCTACCGTTCTTCTACATCTGCTGGCACCGTCTGTCCAGAGTCACGCCTAGGGTCAACCCAGCCAGAGCCCATAATGGCTTGCGGCTGCACAGGTAAGCTTTCGATCAAGGGGTATCCATCCGTCTCTTCGTGGCTGGGTGAAGCTTTCCGCAAGATGTCATGGCGCTTCTCCATGCATCCCGGCCATCCACTGGTTTCTCCAGGGTGCCCGTCAACCGTCCTCCACCCAGTAGTGAATTTGAGTCCATCTTGAGCTTGAAGTCATGGGGTTGTCATCATATTGACTCTCACATCTCCCTTATGAATCACTCAACCAACCCCGTCTACGAGCATAGCAAAATAAACTACATCGTCCCGGGCAATGGTAACAAGGGGAATTGGGTTCATCCTACCTCATGATACTACTCAAGAACATAACTTAAAATTCTCCTACTGCATGCATGGTGGGGAGGAACAATTCTAATGCAACAAAATCATAGGTATTGCAAAAACATGATCAAATGACTTGCCTGGCTGACGGTCTTCAAACGCTAGTGACTCGAGATAGCAAGCTTCGCACTCCAGAAATTCTATCGAGTCAAAAAATAGCACAAATAAGTATTTCACTAATGGCATATCAGCAAACTGAAGGAAAACACACAAGCACGCAAACCAAAATCAAAGAAAACTCGAGGAAAACAAAATCAAGGTTTCCATCACATCAAGCAACAACAAAGAAATAGTTTTAACCTACTAACACTTTTGTTTACAGATCCAAAACAATGGTTTTACTAACTAACATAAAGGAAAACAGCATACAAACGAGGTGCAAAAAGAATCAAACCAATATCTATTATAGAACTCCTGTTATACCTAAAACAAAACTAATAAGAAAATAAAATAAAACTTTTTATTTTGCTGTAAATAAATGTTCACTCTCTATAACTACAGAAACTAATCTAAAATAAATTATAACATAGGAAAAATAAAATTTAAAATTAACTAGAACAACAGAAAACAACAGCAAGCTAAATAAACTAGAAAAGCTCGTTTTTGCATAAAAACTATTTTTAATAAAGACTATAAATGCCGAAATAAATTCCTACTGCTAGGCAAGGTCAAAACAGAGCAGTGACAAAAAGAATCACTAAAATAAAATAATCCTAACACAATTTATAGCAGAAAAACTAATCTGACTAAAACTAATATAAAAAAAATTTAAAACCTAAACATGGTCGAATCTAATTTTCTGCAACAACTATAGGAAAATTTCAAACTAGAGCAAAAAGAATCAACTAAAAAAATTAAATAACTTAAAAGATATAGATTTTACAAAACTGAAACTATTCTGTTAAAAACAGAAACGAAAATTAAAACTAAAACAATTAACGCGCTAACGGGCCGAAACAGTGAGCGCTCTAAAACTATCTAACGCGCAAGCAATATTTAACTGAACCGTAAACGGGCTAGCAGAATAAACCTATCGGGTCGGTCTAACTAAACCACAATTTTAAAAAAAAATAAACCGATCTAACCCGTAACTAACCGATCTATATGAAATAAACCATACCCCTTCGCTAGTCTAATCTAAGCCGTGCAGTGCAGATCGAACGGTGGAGGGGGTCTGGTGGCTTACAGCGGCGACGATGGACGACGGCGGCGTGGGCGACGGTGGCGGGGGTGCTCCGGTGGTCCGGGGCGGCGGCGGAGTCGTCGGGCGGGTGCGGTAGCTCGAGCGGAGGTCGGGGATGGAGTCAGTGGAGCTCAGGGACGACGGAGGCGGTCGGGGCGACGGCGACTACTCCCTGGTGAGCTGCAGCTCCGGCGAGCGGCGGTCGAGCTCGGGGCGACGGCTTCGGCGGTTCCTGGGCAATGAAAGGGTGTCAAAGAGGTGCGGAACGAACAGGAGGTTCTGGTGGTGTAGCTTGAAAACAAGGGGGATGCTCACCGGTGGCAGGCGGGGCGGTGAACCGAGGCGGCGGCGAGATGCGTTTGGCGAGGGCGAGAGCTACGGTGGGAGTTGAGGTAGGGTTTTGGGGGGGTTCGGAAGAGGAGATGCGTAGGTATTTATAGGACATAAGCGTGGGCGAGTGGTCGACTCGGGATCACGATCCCGAGAGGATCGCGGTGTCGGGCGCGCTCTGCGCGTGCTCCGGCAAGGCGTGTCGTGGGCGAGGGGTTAGGGATAGGGCGGGTCCCGCGGGTAGTGAGAGAGAGGTAGATAGAGAGAGAGGGAGAGCGATCAGGCGGCCGATCGGAACGGGGTCGGCGCGTGTGGCGCGCTGGGCTGCGTCAGGTGGCCGGCTGGTGGGCTGCGGCTCGGTGCTGCTGGGCTTGCTGGCTCGGGCGTCGGCTGGGCCTTTTCCCTTATTTTTGAATTAAGGCAGAGAGAGAGAAAAAAATAAAATAAGAGAAATCTATAATATTTTTTATATAGGACATATATATATATATATATATATATATATATATATATATATATGAAAATTCTCACGGGAATTAATCCTATAGCATGGACATTTTTATAGAGGCAAAACAGAAACTAAGAAATACATTTTCTGCAAACTCCAAATAAAATTCAAATTTGAATTCAAATCTTTTGGCAATAGTTTCTTCTGACATTTTTGGAGTGTCATGTTAGCTCCTGTCATACTTTTTCTCAAGTACTTGTTGGGGATATGGAGGTAGATTTTCAAATGCCAAGTTGAATCCAAATTCAACCAAAACTCAAAAGCCTCTGAAAATTTCCAAATGTCAGTCAAATCAAACAAAATGCATAGATGCTTAGCTAATAATTGTAAAACATTCCAAATTGAAAATTTGGAATGTTACAAACCTACCCACCTTAAGATGAATCTCGCCCTCGAGATTCGGGTTGGCTAGCAAATAGGTGCGGGTGGTCTCGGCGGAGATCTTCTTCTCGCTCCCAGGTGGCTTCCTCCTCGGAATGATGACTCCACAGAACCTTGCAAAACTTGATGATCTTGTTGCGGATAACTCTGTTCGCAGTCTCGAGAATCCTGATGGGTTTCTCCTCATATGTCTGATCACTGTCGAGCTTTATGGCCTCTTGGGGCACTGTGTCTCTCAAAGGAATATCGGCCATCTCAGCATGGCATTTCTTCAGCTGGGAAACATGGAAGACATCATGAACTCCTGACAATCCTTCCGGCAATTCCAGCTTGTATGCAACTTCTCCTCTACGTTTGAGGATTTTGTAGGGGCCAATGAACCTGGGTGCTAATTTTCCTTTAAGACCAAATCTCTTGATTCCACGAAGTGGGGACACACGGAGATAGGCTCGGTCTCCAACTTCATATGTTACCTCCTTGCGTTTACTGTCGGCATAACTCTTCTGTCTCGACTGGGCTATCTTGAGTCTATCTCGAATCAGCTTGACCTTCTCTTCGGAGTCTCTGATAAGATCGGGACCAAAAAGCTTTCGGTCTCCAACACCATCCCACAGCAATGGTGTTCTACACCTCCTTCTGTATGGAGCTTCAAAAGGGGCCATCTTAAGACTGGTCTGATAGCTATTGTTGTACGAGAACTCTGCGTATGGCAGATTGTCATCCCAGCTAGACCCATAGTCTAGCGCACAGGCTCTCAACATGTCCTCCAGAATCTGGTTGACTCTCTCGGTTTGTCCATCTGTCTGCGGATGAAAAGTTGTACTGAACTCCAGCCTCGTACCCAAAGTTTCATGCAACTGATTCCAAAACTTTGAGGTAAAATTGTGTTCCTCTATCTGACATGATACTCCTCGGAACTCCATGCAGACATACGATCCTGGTCATGTATATCTTGGCTAACTTAGCGCTGGTATATGTAGTCTTCACGGGAATGAAATGAGCTACCTTGGTCAAGCGATCAACCACTACCCAGATAGAATCATAACCTGAACGGGTCCTGGGTAATCCTGTGATAAAATCCATTCCAAGTTTTTCCCATTTCCACTCGGGAATTGGCAGTGGTTGAAGTAACCCTGCCAGCTTCTGATGCTCAGCCTTTACTCGCTGACAAACATCGCATACTGCTACGTACTCGGCAATATCCTTCTTCATACCTGTCCACCAGAAACTTTCCTTCAAATCCAGATACATCTTGGTGTTGCCTGGGTGAATTGAGTATGGTGAATCATGGGCCTCCTGAAGAATTAACTTCCTGACCTCTGGGTCATTGGGCACATAGATACGATCCTCAAACCATAAAGTTTCGTGTTCATCCTCACAAAAACCTTTAGCCTTTCCGTTACTCATCTTTTCCTATATCTCTGCAATTTCCTTGTCCGTCTTCTGCACTTCACGGATCTTTTTGGTCAGAGTGGACTGAATATCCAAGGTGGCGACAAATCCTCTTGGTACTATTTCCAATCGGAGATCTCTGAGATTGTCGGCTAAATTCTGAGGTAATCCTCCAGCTATGAAGGTGTTCACATGGCTTTTACGGCTCAAGGCATCTGCTACAACATTTGCTTTCCCTGGGTGGTAATGCAATCTCATATCATAGTCCTTGATCAATTCAAGCCATCTCCTTTGTCTGAGGTTCAACTCCTTTTGCGTGAAAATGTACTTCAAGCTCTTATGATCCGTGTAAACATCACAACTATTTCCGACAAGGAAATGTCTCCACGTCTTGAGTGCGTGCACTACGGCTGCTAACTCCAAATCGTGCGTGGCATAATTCATCTCGTGAGGTCGTAGCTGTCTGGAGGTATAAGCTACAACTTTTCCTTCCTACATGAGCACTCCTCCGATCCCTTGACGAGAAGCGTCACAATACACCTGGTAGTCCTTGTGTATGTCCGGCAAAATGAGTACTGGGGCTGTAACCAGACGTTTCTTCAACTCCTGAAAACTGGCTTCACAATCCTAGGTCCAAATGTACTTTGTTTCCTTCTTCAACAACTCGGTCATGGGTTTAGCAATCTTGGAGAAATTCTCAATAAATCTCCGATATTATCCTGCGAGTCCGAGAAAACTGCGGATCTCCTTGATTGAGGTGGGGGATTGCCAGTTGGTGACCGATTCAACCTTGGTGGGGTCAACTGATATTCCTTCTCCTCAAATAACATGTCCGAGGAATCCGACTTCCTTCAACCAAAATTCACATTTGCTGAACTTGGCATATAACTGATGTTCTCAGAGTTTCTCCAGGACTAGACGCAGATGTTCCTTGTGCTCTTCCTCGCTCTTGGAGAAAACCAAGATGTCATCAATGAACACCATGACAAACTTGTCCAGATATTCCATAAATACATTGTTCATCATGCTCATGAAATACACAGGGGCATTGGTCAATCCGAATGACATGACGGTATACTCATATAAACCATACCTGGTGGTGAAGGCTGTTTTGGGTATATCCTGTTCACGAATCTTCAGCTGATGATACCCTGATCGAAGATCGATCTTGGAAAATACTTTGGCTCCGACTAGCTGATCAAATAAATCATTAATCATCGGTAGAGGGTACTTATTCTTGATGGTCACGTCGTTCAATGAACGATAGTCTACAACCATTCTCAGGGTTCCATCCTTCTTCTCTACCAAAAGAACTAGGGCTCCCCAAGGTGACGAACTTGGGCGAATATATCCTTTCTCCAATAATTCCTTGATCTGCTCCTTGATCTCTTCCAAATCATTCGGGGGCATCTGATACGGTCTCTTGGATATTGGGGCTGTGCCAGGTAATAACTCGATCAAAAATTCTATTTCTCTATCCGGTGGCATTCCTGGTAATTCTTTCAGAAATACATCCGGAAAATCTTGTACTACAGGCACTTCCTCCTGAACCACTCCCGTGAGGGAATTCACCCGCTTCTTTATCGGTGTGCATCTGGATACATACTTGATCCTCTTCTGCTCCGGGGTGGTGAGCAAAATCATCTTGCGGGCACAGTCGATGTTCCCTTCAAACTTCATCAACCAGTCCATGCCCAGGATCACGTCCAATCCCTGGGATTCAAAGACTATGAGGTCTATGGGAAAATCATGATTTCCGATGCTGAGGGTTGAATGACAGCCTAAGCCTGCCATCATCTCTCCTCCTGGAGAAGTGACTTGGATCGGGGTTCTAAGGGTCCTAGTGGGCAACCCGTATTTTTCCACAACTACCCTTGATATGAATGAATGCGTTGCACCGGAATCAAAGAGTACCAATACTGGACGTGAATTTAATAAAAACTTACCAACCATAGTTTCTGGCTGATCATAGACATCCTCCACGTCAATGTGATTCACCTGAGCACGAGGAAAAGGGTTGGGCTTCTTTGCTGAGCTTCCATTGCCGTTGCCATTTCCATTCCTCTGCTTGGCCTCCGGGCAGTCGGTGGTATAGTGCCCTGTCTTCTGGCACTTGAAACAGGTGATGTGACTCAAATCCTTCTGAGCCGGGGCGGGACGATGTTGGTTGCCATTGCCTCCATTTCCTGGCTTGGGGTTGTTGTCGTGGTTGCGATTGTTCCCATTCCCTCCAAGGTTATGTCCTCCATGATTGTGTCCTCCATGGGTGTGATGGTTATGTCCTCCCAAGTATGGGGCATAGCGGGGCTTCTGCTGAGTTCCGGAGTTGTACTTTCCCTGGCTATATTTCCGCTTGCGGCTTTCAATCTGCTACTGCTTGCGTTCAAGTATAGTGGCCTTGTCTACCAGCTCCTGGTAGTTGTTGAAAGTAGCTACCATTAGCTGCATTCCCAGCTCATCATTGAGTCCCTCAAGAAACTTCTCCTGTTTTACGGCATCTGTGGCCACGTCATCTAGGGCATATCGAGATAACTTGTTGAACTCATCCACATACTGCCCCACAGTATGGTTCCCCTGGCGTAAGTTGCGGAACTCACACTTCTTCAGACTCATGGCTCCAGCTGAGACATGCGCGGTGCGGAAAGCCCGCTGGAACTGATCCCATGTCATGGTGGTGACCGGATAGGTGGCGGTGTAGTTTTCCCACCAAGAGGTTGCAGGTCCATTCAGTTGATGTGCGGCAAAACGCACCTTCTCAGCATCTGTGCATCCAGCAGTTGTTAGATCCCTTCCGATCTTGCGGAGCCAATCATCAGCTACAATCGACTCGGTGCTACTGGAGAACACCGGCGGATTCAGCCTTAGGAACCGGGTCAGGTTATCGATAGGGGGTGGTGGCGGTGGATTGTTGTTGTTGTTGTTGCCTTGGTTTTGGATGAGCATTTGCATTAAGGCATTCTGCTGTTGAATCAGCTGGGTGAGCTCCGGCGGGAAAGTGAAACCGGGATCACGTCTCGGAGGCATCTCGTGTTATGGAGTGGATGAGAAATTAGAATAGAACAAGGGTCTAATGAGAAAATAGCACTACCCAAATGAATGCACAAACACAATCACACCAATCATTTATTCATTCATCTCAAGCAAGGTTCAAACTCAGATTACAAGATCTCACGACTAATCTAAAATAACGGCCTAACTGATCGACAAAAATAAAATAACATGGTGGTCGACTAAATGTCTTCATCAATTATCCCTGCGTCCTCTGGTGCGTCGTCCTCTAGTGCGGCGCCTCCTCTTGCGGCTTCCTTCGGTGGAGCTCTCTTCATAATCCTGGTCATTGCTCACGAGAGGTCCATCATCTCCACTCGGGAAAAGATCTTCTCCCAGATCCATCTTCTCCTCCAGTGCAGCAATATATTTCTTCCGGTCCTCGAGTATTTCCATAAAATCCTTGACTTCATCCTCATGCTCATAGTGGGCTTCACGTGCTTCATCCTCTAGTTCAATTTCACGAAGATGGAACTTTTGGACCGTCTTCAAGCTCCTGCGCATCTGAATCTCTAGAGCCCTGATGTGAGCCTCCAAGTCTTGGACATATGAGCGAACGGAGTCGTCATCTATGGTGCGGATAATCTCTCCATCTGCAATCCTGCGAGAAATCATGGTGTGGTCTGATCCAACAAGCTCGGTCCTGTATTCCTCCTGGATGCGTCCAAGTGCACTATGAACTGCTATGTCTCTCCCGAGTATCCAAGTGGGAGCAGTGAACTTGAAGTCAACGGGCGCTGAGAGGCTTCCAAAAGTTCTCCCTGGTATGTGCACCTTAATCCTATAACGACGGTCTTCTGGAAATGCCATGATAGGGGTCCCGGTGATAGACGGCAGAGCAATCTTCAATTCCTTAGTGATCTGGACCAGCCTCCTGCCAAAAAGCATTGTCTCATCTGGCTGGCAAAACTCCGGGAGCAGAACTGGGATGAACTTGACGGCCATCTAGAATGTTGAAATCAGAGAGAAGTCAGAAATGAACAGGGGAGTATTATGTAATGATAAGGACATAAAATAAAATAGTTTCTTCCTATGGCTTTCCGATCCTAGGGGTTACATCCTACGGTCAGCGTGTGCTCTGAATACCATCTCTGTAACGACCCGACCCAAAATCGATCAAGTCTCTGTGTAGCTGTACAATCCCAAGATCATGCTGGCACACACAGTACATTGATGAAAAGATTCAAAGTTCAATCACAGCTGAATTTATTACACGATTCTCATATCGAGTCTTTATTACAATAGAATAAATTCGGTCGAAGGCCAACTCATGAGAAATAAACTAAATAAAGTTGCGGACGCGTAGACGAATAGTGAGTCCATCCGACTCCATAGGGCAATCGCCAAGCATGGATCGTAGCCTCACTCCTGGTCGGAAAATGCCTCTGCAACATAAGACGTTGCAGCCGTGTAGGTCAGCATTTTGAATATGCTAGCAAGTCATAGAGAGAACAATAATAAAATTTCTAACACTATATGTAATTTGGCTATGGGGCTCTAAGTTATATGTTTTTGCGAAAAAAGCCAATTTTTCCCTATAACAAAGGACTTGCTTGCAATTACTACAAAGTGTAGGTTGTTATTGAGATGGTTCCGCCAACCAATGTCTCATTCCTAATTATTAAATAACCCCTCAATTAATTTATTAAGTTCGGTGTTGAGATTTCTGACATACTCCAATTTCCAGAGGCTCATTTGTCCATAACCAGGGACACGGCTAATCGATTAGGTTGTTACTCTGCAGAGTCTTGTGCACTTTACCCGCAAGAATCGTGCCCTCCTTTATGTCCTCGCACTGCCTGGTGTTTGAAGACGGGATGAACGAAACAGGGTCTTCCGTAGAGTTTCTCTGAGCACTGCCGGTACCCATCCATGTCCTACCGTTCTTCTACATCTGCTGGCACCATCCGTCTAGAGTCGCGCCTAGGGTCAACCCAGCAAGAGCCCATAATGGCTTGCGGCTGCACAGGTAAGCTTCCGGACAAGGGGTATCCATTCGTCTCTTCGTGGCTGGGTGAAGCTTTCTGCAAGATATCATGGAGCTTCTCCATGCATCCCGGCCATCCGCTGGTTTCTCCAGGGTTCCCGTCAACCGTCCTCCACCCATTAGTGAATTTGAAGTCCATCTTGAGCTTGAAGTCATGGGGTTGTCATCATATTGACTCTCACATCTCCCTTATGAATCACTCAACCAACCCCGTCTACGAGCATAGCAAAATAAACTACATCGTCCCGGGCAATGGTAACAAGGGGAATTGGGTTCATCCTACCTCATGATACTACTCAAGAACATAACTTAAAATTCTCCTACTACATGCATGGTGGGGAGGAACAATTCTAATGCAACAAAATCATAGGTATTGCAAAAACATGATCAAATGACTTGCCTGGCTGACGATCTTCAAACGCTAGTGACTCGAGATAGCAAGCTTCGCACTCCAGAAATTCTATCGAGTCAAACAATAGCACAAATAAGTATTTCACTAATGACATATCAGCAAACTGAAGGAAAACACACAAGCACTCAAACAAAAATCAAAGAAAACTCGAGGAAAACAAAATCAAGGTTTCCATCACATCAAGCAACAACAAAGAAATAGTTTTAACCTACTAACACTTTTCTTTATAGATCTAAAACAATGGTTTTACTAACTAACATAAAGCAAAACAACATACAAACTAGGTGCAAAAAGAATCAAACAAATATCTATTATAGAACTCCTGTTATACCTAAAACAAAACTAATAAGAAAATAAAATAAAACTTTTTATTTTGCTGTAAATAAATGTTCACTCTCTGTAACTACAGAAACTAATCTAAAATAAATTATAACATAGGAAAAATAAAATTTAAAAATAACTAGAACAACAGAAAACAACAGCAAGCTAAATAAACTAGAAAAGCTCGTTTTCACATAAAAACTATTTTTAATAAAGACTATAAATGCCCAAATAAATTCCTACTACTAGGCAAGGTCAAAATAGAGCAGTGACAAAAAGAATCACTAAAATAAAATAATCCTAACTCAATTTATAGCAGAAAAACTAATCTGACTAAAACTAATATAAAACAATTTTTAAAAACCTAAACATGGCCGAATCTAATTTTCTACAGCAACTATAGGAAATTTGCAAACTAGAGCAAAAAGAATCAACTAAAAATATTAAATAACTTAAAAGATATAGATTTTACAAAACTGAAACTATTCTGTTAAAAACAGAAACGAAAATTAAAACTAAAACAACTAACGCGCTAACGGGCCGAAACAGTGAGCGCTCTAAAACTATCTAACGCGCGAGCGATATTTAACTGAACCGTAAACGGGCTAGCAGAATAAACTGATCGGGCCGGTCTAATTAAACCACGATTTAAAAAAATAAAGCGATCTAACCCGTAACTAACCGATCTATATGAAATAAACCATACCCCTTCGCTAGTCTAATCTAAGTCGTTCAGTGCAGATCGAACGGTGGAGGGGGTCCGGTGGCTTACAGCGGCGACGCTGGACGACGACGGCTCGGGCGATGGTGGCGGGGGTGCTTCGGTGGTCCGGGGCGGCGGTGGAGTCGTCGGGCGGGTGCGGTAGCTCGAGTGGAGGTCGGGGATGGAGTCAGTGGAGCTCAGGGACGGCGGAGGCGGTCAGGACGATGGAGACTGCTCCCTAGTGAGCTGCAGCTTCGGCGAGCGGCGGTCGAGCTCGGGGCGACGGCTTCGGCGGTTCCTGGGCGATGAAAGGGTGTCAAAGAGGTGCGGAACGAACAGGAGGTTCGGGTGGTGTAGCTTGAAAACAAGGGGGATGCTCACCGGTGGCAGGCGGGACGGCGAACCGAGGCGGCGGCGGCGAGATGCGTTTGGCGAGGGCGAGAGCTACGGTGGGAGTTGAGGTAGGATTTTGGGGGGGTTCGGAAGAGGAGATGTGTAGGTATTTATAGGACATAAGCGTGGGCGAGGGGTCGATCGGGATCACGATCCCGAGAGGATCGCGGTGTCGGGCGCGCTCTGCATGTGCTCCGGTGTGGCATGTCGTGGGCGAGGGGTTAGGGATAGGGCGGGTCCCGCGGTCAGTGAGAGAGAGGGAGATCGAGAGAGAGAGGGAGAGCGATCGCGCGGCCGATCGGAACGGGGTCGTCGCGTGTGGCGCGCTGGGCTGCGTCGGGTGGCCGGCTGGTGGGCTGCGGCTCGGCGCTGCTGGGCTTGCTGGCTCGGGCGTCGGCTGGGCCGGTTGGCCTGGTGTCGGCTGGGCCTTTTCCCTTTTTTTTGAATTAAGGCAGAGAGAGAAAAAAATAAAATAAGAGAAATCTGTAATATTTTTTATATAGGACATATATATATCAAAATTCTCAGCGGAATTAATCCTATAGCGTGGACATTTTTATAGAGGCAAAACAGAAACTAAAAAAACAATTTTTGCAAACTCCAAATAAAATTCAAATTTGAATTCAAACCTTTTGGCAATATTTTCTTCTGACATTTTTGGAGTGTCATGTTAGCTCCTGTCATACTTTTTCTCAAGTATTTGTCAGGGATATGGAGGTAGATTTTCAAATGCCAAGTTGAATCCAAATTCAACCAAAACTCAAAAGCCTCTGAAAATTTCCAAATGTCACTCAAATCAAACAAAATGCATAGATGCTTAGCTAATAATTGTAAAACATTCCAAATTGAAAATTTGGGATGTTACAAACCTACCCACCTTAAGATGAATCTCACCCTCGAGATTCGGGTTGGCTAGCAAATAGGTGCGGGTGGTCTCGGCGGAGATCTTCTTCTTGCTCCCAGGTGGCTTCCTCCTCGGAATGATGACTCCACAGAACCTTGCAAAACTTGATGATCTTGCTGCGGGTAACTCTGTTCGCAGTCTCGAGAATCCTGACGGGTTTCTCCTCATAAGTCAGATCACTGTCGAGCTGTATGGCCTCTAGGGGCACTGTGTCTCTCAAAGGAATATCGGCCATCTCAGCATGGCATTTCTTCAGCTGGGAAACATGGATGACATCATGAACTCCTAACAATCCTTCCGGCAATTCCAGCTTGTATGCAACTTCTCCTCTGCGTTCGAGGATTTTGTAGGGGCCAATGAACCTGGGTGCTAATTTTCCTTTAACACCAAATCTCTTGATTCCATGAAGTGGGGACACACGGAGATAGGCTCGGTCTCCAACTTCATACGTTACCTCCTTGCATTTACTGTCGGCATAACTCTTATGTCTCGACTGGGCTATCTTGAGTCTATCTCGAATCAGCTTGACCTTCTCTTCGGAGTCTCTGATAAGATCGGGACCAAAAAGCTTTCGGTCTCCAACACCATCCCACAGCAATGGTGTTCTACACCTCCATCCGTATAGAGCTTCGAAAGGGGCCATCTTCAGACTGGTCTGATAGCTATTGTTGTACGAGAACTCTGCGTATGGCAGATTGTCATCCCAGCTAGACCCATAGTCTAGCGCATAGGCTCTCAACATGTCCTCCAGAATCTGGTTGACTCTCTCGGTTTGTCCATCTGTCTGCGGATGAAAAGCTGTACTGAACTCCAGCCTCGTACCCAAAGTTTCATGCAACTGATTCCAAAACTTTGAGGTAAATTGTGTTCCTCTATCTGACACGATACTCCTCGGAACTCCATGCAGACATACGATCTTGGTCATGTATATCTTGGCTAACTTAGCGCTGGTATATGTAGTCTTCACGGGAATGAAATGAGCTACTTTGGTCAAGCGATCAACCACTACCCAAATAGAATCATAACCTGAATGGGTCCTGGGTAATCCTGTGATAAAATCCATTCCAAGTTTTTCCCATTTCCACTCGGGAATCGGCAGTGATTGAAGTAACCCTGCCGGCTTCTGATGCTCAGCCTTTACTCGCTGACAAACATCGCATACTGCTACGTACTCGGCAATATCCTTCTTCATACCTGTCCACTAGAAACTTTTCTTCAAATCCAGATACATCTTGGTGGTGCCTGGGTGAATCGAGTATGGTGAATCATGGGCCTCCTGAAGAATTAACTTCCTGACCTCTGGGTCATTGGGCACATAGATACGATCCTCAAACCATAAATTTCCGTGTTCATCCTCACAAAAACCTTTAGCCTTTCCGTTACTCATCTTTTCCTTTATCTCTGCAATTTCCTTGTCCGTCTTCTACGCCTCACGGATCTTTTCGGTCAGAGTGGACTGAATATCCAAGGTGGCAACAAATCCTCTTGGTACTATTTCCAATCCGAGATCTCTGAGATTGTCGGCTAAATTCTGAGGTAATCCTCTAGCTATGAGGGTGTTCACATGGCTTTTATGGCTCAAGGCATCTGCTACAACATTTGCTTTCCCTGGGTGGTAATGCAATCTCATATCATAGTCCTTGATCAATTCAAGCCATCTCCTTTGTCTCAGGTTCAACTCCTTTTGCGTGAAAATGTACTTCAAGCTCTTATGATTTTCGACAAGGAAATGTCTCCACGTCTTGAGTGCGTGCACTACGGCTGCTAACTCCAAATCGTGCGTGGCATAATTCATCTCGTGAGGTCGTAGCTGTCTGGAGGTATAGGCTACAACTTTTCCTTCCTACATGAGCACTCCTCCGAGCCCTTGACGAGAAGCGTCACAATACACCTGGTAGTCCTTGTGTATGTCCGGCAAAATGAGTACTGGGGCTGTAACCAGATGTTTCTTCAACTCCTGAAAACTGGCTTCACAATCCTCGGTCCAAATGTACTTTGTTTCCTTCTTCAACAACTCGGTCATGGGTTTAGCAATCTTGGAGAAATTCTCAATAAATCTCCGATATTATCCTGCGAGTCCGAGAAAACAGCGGATCTCCTTGATTGAGGTGGAGGATTGCCAGTTGGTGACCGATTCAACCTTGGTGGGGTCAGCTGCTATTCCTTCTCCTGAAATAACATGTCCGAGGAATCCGACTTCCTTCAACCAAAGTTCACATTTGCTGAACTTGGCATATAACTGATGTTCTCGGAGTTTCTCCAGGACTAGACGCAGATGTTCCTTGTGCTCTTCCTCGCTCTTGGAGAAAACCAAGATGTCATCGATGAACACCACGACAAACTTGTCCAGATATTCCATAAATACCTTGTTCATCATGCTCATGAAATACGCAGGGGCATTGGTCAATCCGAATGACATGACGGTATACTCATATAAACCATACCTGGTGGTGAAGGCTGTTTTGGGTATATCCTGTTCACGAATCTTCAGCTGATGATACCCTGATCGAAGATCGATCTTGGAAAATACTTTGGCTCCGACTAGCTGATCAAATAAATCATTAATCATCGGTAGAGGGTACTTATTCTTGATGGTCACGTCGTTCAATGAACGATAGTCTACAACCATTCTCATGGTTCCATCCTTCTTCTCTACCAAAAGAACTGGGGCTCCCCAAGGTGACGAACTTGGGCGAATATATCCTTTCTCCAATAATTCCTTGATCTGCTGCTTGATCTCTTCCAAATCATTCGTGGGATTCCGATACGGTCTCTTGGATATTGGGGCTGTGCCAGGTAATAACTCGATCAAAAATTCTATTTTCTCTATCCGGTGGCATTCCGGTAATTCTTTCGGAAATACATCCGGAAAATCTTGTACTACAGGCACTTCCTCCTGAACCACTCCCGTGAGGGAATTCACCCGCTTCTTCATCGGTGTGCGTCTGGATACATACTTGATCCTCTTCTGCTCCGGGGTGGTGAGCAAAATCATCTTGCGGGCACAGTCGATGTTCCCTTCAAACTTTGTCAACCAGTCCATGCCCAGGATCACGTCCAATCCCTGGGATTATAAGACTAAGAGGTCTACGGGAAAATCATGATTTCCGATGCTGAGGGTTGAATGACAGCCAAAGCCTGCCATCATCTCTCCTCCTGGAGAAGTGACTTGGATCGGGGTTCTAAGGGTCCTAGTGGGCAACCCGTATTTTTCCACAACTACCCTTGATATGAATGAATGCGTTGCACCGGAATCAAAGAGTACCAATACTGGACGTGAATTTAATAAAAACTTACCAACCACAGTTTCTGGCTGATCATAGACATCCTCCACGTCAATGTGATTCACCTGAGCACGAGGAAAAGGGTTGGGCTTCTTTGCTGAGCATCCATTGCCGTTGCCATTTCCATTCCTCTGCTTGGCCTCCGGATAGTCGGTGGCATAGTGTCCTGTCTTCTGGCACTTGAAACAGGTGATGTGACTCAAATCCTTTTGAGCCGGGGCGGGGCGATGTTGGTTGCCATTGCCTCCATTGCCTGACTTGGGGTTGTTGTCGTGGTTGCGATTGTTCCCATTCCCTCCATGATTGTGTCCTCCATAGCTGTGATGGTTATGTCCTCCCGAGTATGGGGCATAGCGGGGCTTCTGCTGAGTTCCGGAGTTGTACTTTCCCTGGCTATATTTCCGCTTTCAGTCTGTTGTTGCTTGCCTTCAAGTATAGTGGCCTTGTCTACCAGCTCCTGGTAGTTGTTGAAAGTAGCTACCATTAGCTGCATTCCCAGCTCATCATTGAGTCCCTCAAGAAACTTCTCCTGTTTTGCGACATCTGTGGCCACGTCATCTGGGGCATATCGAGATAACTTGTTGAACTCATCCACATATTGCCCCACAGTACGGTTCCCCTGGCGTAAGTTGCGGAACTCACGCTTCTTCAGACTCATGGCTCCAGGTGAGACATGCGCGGTGCGGAAAGCTCGCTAGAACTGATCCCATGTCATGGTGGTGACCGGATAGGTGGCGGTGTAGTTTTCCCACCAAGAGGCTGCAGGTCCATTCAGTTGATGTGCGGCAAAACGCACCTTCTCAGCATTTGTGCATCCAGTAGTTGTTAGATCCCTTCCGATCTTGCAGAGCCAATCATCAGCTACAATCGACTCAGTGCTACTAGAGAACACAGGCGGATTCAGCCTTAGGAACCGGGTCAGGTTATCGACAGGGGGTGGTGGCGGTGGATTGTTGTTGTTGTTGCCTTGGTTTTGGATGAGCATTTGCATTAAAGCATTCTGCTGTTGAATCAGCTAGGTGAGCTCCGACGGGAAAGTGAAAACGGGATCACGTCTCGGAGGCATCTCGTGTTATGGAGTGGATGAGAAATTAGAATAGAACAAGGGTCTAATGAGAAAATAGCACTACCCAAATGAATGCACAAACACAATCACACCAATCATTTATTCATTCATCTCAAGCAAGGTTCAAACTCAGATTACAAGATCTCACAACTAATCTAAAATAACGGCCTAACTGATCGACGAAAATAAAATAACATGGCGGTCAACTAAATGTCTTCATCAATTATCCCTGCGTCCTCTGGTGCGTCGTCCTCTAGTGCAGCGCCTCCTCTTGCGGCTTCCTTCGGTGGAGCTCTCTTCATAATCCTGGTCATTGCTCACGAGAGGTCCATCATCTCCACTCGGGAAAAGGTCTTCTCCCAAATCCACCTTCTCCTCCAGTGTGGCAATATATTTCTTCCGGTCCTCGAGTATTTCCATAAAATCCTTGACTTCATCCTCATGCTCATAGTGGGCTTCACGTGCTGCATCCTCTAGTTCAATTTCACGAAGATGCAACTTTTGGACCGTCTTCAAGCTCCTGCGCATCTGAATCTCTAGAGCCCTGATGTGAGCCTCCAAGTCTTGGACATATGAGCGAACGGAGTCGTCATCTATGGTGCGGATAATCTCTCCATCTGCAATCCTGCGAGAAATCATGGTGTGGTCTGATCCAACAAGCTCGGTCATGTATTCCTCCTGGATGCGTCCAAGTGCACTATGAATTGCTATGTCTCTCCCGAGTATCCAAGTGGGAGCAGTGAACTTGAAGTCAACGGGCACTGAGAGGCTTCCAAAAGTTCTCCCTGGTATGTGCACCTTAATCCTATAACGACGGTCTTCTGGAAATGCCATGATAGGGGTCCCGGTGATAGACGGCAGAGCAATCTTCAATTCCTTGGTGATCTGGACCAGCCTCCTGCCAAAAAGCATTGTCTCATCTGGCTGGCAAAACTCTGGGAGCAGAACTGGGATGAACTTGACGGCCATCTAGAATGTTGAAATCGGAGAGAAGTCAGAAATGAACAGGGGAGTATTACGTAATGATAAGGACATAAAATAAAATAGTTTCTTCCTATGGCTTTCCGATCCTAGGGGTTACGTCCTATGGTCAGCGTGTGCTCTGAATACCATCTCTGTAACGACCCGACCCAAAATCGGTCAAGTCTCTGTGTAGCTGTACCATCCCAAGATCATGCTGGCACACACAGTACATTGATGAAAAGATTCATAGTTCAATCACATCTGAATTTATTACACGATTCTCATATCGAGTCTTTATTACAATAGAATAAATTCGGCCGAAGGCCAACTCATGAGAAATAAACTAAAAAAGATGCGGAAGCGTAGATGAATAGCGAGTCCATCTGACTCCATAGGGCAATCGCCAAGCGTGGATCGTAGCCTCACTCCTGGTCGGAAAACTCCTCTGCAACATAAGACGTTGCAGCCGTGTAGGTCAGCATTTTGAATATGCTGGCAAGTCATAGAGAGAACAACAATAAAATTTCTAACACTATATAAAATTTGGCTATGGGGCTCTAAGTCATATGTTTTTGCGAAAAAACCAATTTTTCCCTATAACAAAGGACTTGCTTGCAATTACTACAAAATGTTGGTTGTTATTGAGATGGTTCCGCCAACCAATGTCTCATTTCCAATTATTAAATAACCCCTCAATTAATTTATTAAGTTCGGTGTTGAGATTTCCGACATACTCCAATTTCCAGAGGCTCATTTGTCCGTAACCAGGGACACGGCTAATCGATTAGGTTGTTACTCTGCAGAGTCTTGTGCACTTTACCCGCAAGAATCGTGCCCTCCTTTATGTCCTCGCACTGCCTGGTGTTTGAAGACGGGATGAACGAAACAGGGTCTTCCGTAGAGTTTCTCTGAGCACTGCCGGTACCCATCCATGTCCTACCGTTCTTCTACATCTGCTGGCACCATCCGTCTAGAGTCGCGCCTAGGGTCAACCCAGCAAGAGCCCATAATGGCTTGCGGCTGCACAGGTAAGCTTCCGGACAAGGGGTATCCATTCGTCTCTTCGTGGCTGGGTGAAGCTTTCTGCAAGATATCATGGAGCTTCTCCATGCATCCCGGCCATCCGCTGGTTTCTCCAGGGTTCCCGTCAACCGTCCTCCACCCATTAGTGAATTTGAAGTCCATCTTGAGCTTGAAGTCATGGGGTTGTCATCATATTGACTCTCACATCTCCCTTATGAATCACTCAACCAACCCCGTCTACGAGCATAGCAAAATAAACTACATCGTCCTGGGCAATGGTAACAAGGGGAATTGGGTTCATCCTACCTCAAGATACTACTCAAGAACATAACTTAAAATTCTCCTACTACATGCATGGTGGGGAGGAACAATTCTAATGCAACAAAATCATAGGTATTGCAAAAACATGATCAAAAGACTTGCCTGGCTGACGATCTTCAAATGCTAGTGACTCGAGATAGCAAGCTTCACACTCCGGAAATTCTATCGAGTCAAACAATAGCACAAATAAGTATTTCACTAATGACATATCAGCAAACTGAAGGAAAACACACAAGCACTCAAACCAAAATCAAAGAAAACTCGAGGAAAACAAAATCAAGGTTTCCATCACATCAAGCAACAACAAAGAAATAGTTTTAACCTACTAACACTTTTCTTTACAGATCCAAAACAATGGTTTTACTAACTAACATAAAGGAAAACAGCATACAAACTAGGTGCAAAAAGAATCAAACCAATATCTATTATAGAACTCCTGTTATACCTAAAATAAAACTTTTTATTTTGCTATAAATAAATGTTCACTCTCTGTAACTACAGAAACTAATCCGAAATAAATTATAACATAGGAAAAATAAAATTTAAAAATAACTAGAACAGCAGAAAACAACAGCAAGCTAAATAAACTAGAAAAGCTCGTTTTCGCATAAAAACTATTTTTAATAAAGACTGTAAATGCCCAAATAAATTCCTACTGCTAGGCAAGGTCAAAACAGAGCAGTGACAAAAAGAATCACTAAAATAAATAATCCTAACTCAATTTATAGCAGAAAAACTAATCTGACTAAAACTAATATAAAACAATTTTTAAAAACCAAAACATGGCTGAATCTAATTTTCTACAGCAACTATAGGAAATTTCCAAACTAGAGCAAAAAGAATCAACTAAAAATATTAAATAACTTAAAAGATATAGATTTTAAAAAACTGAAACTATTCTGTTAAAAACAGAAACGAAAATTAAAACTAAAACAACTAACGCGCTAACGGGCCGAAACAATGAGCGCTCTAAAAATATCTAACGCGCGAGCGATATTTAACTGAACCGTAAACAGCCTAGCAGAATAAACCGATCGGGCCGGTCTAACTAAACCACAATTTAAGAAAATAAACCGATCGGGCCGGTCTAACTAAACCACAATTTAAAAAAATAAACCAATCTAACCCTTAACTAACCGATCTATATGAAATAAACCATACCCCTTCGCTAGTCTAATCTAAGCTGTGCAGTGCAGATCAAACGGTGGAGGGGGTCCGGTGGCTTACAGTGGCGACGATGGACGACGGCGGCTCGAGCGACGGTGGCGGGGGTGCTTCGGTGGTCCGGGGCGGCGGCGGAGTCGTCGGGAGGGTGCGGTAGCTCGAGTGGAGGTCGGGGATGGAGTCAGTGGAGCTCGGGGACGACGGAGGCGGTCGGGGCGACGGCGACTGCTCCCTGGTGAGCTGCAGCTCCGGCGAGCGGCGGTCGAGCTCGGGGCGACGGCTTCGGCGGTTCCTGGGCGATGAAAGGGTGTCAAGGAGGTGCGGAACGAACAGCAGGTTCGGGTGGTGT
Source organism: Triticum dicoccoides (assembly GCF_002162155.2). Taxonomy (NCBI): domain Eukaryota; kingdom Viridiplantae; phylum Streptophyta; class Magnoliopsida; order Poales; family Poaceae; genus Triticum; species Triticum dicoccoides. Next base: position 415,868,724 of record NC_041384.1, read on the forward strand.
AGCTTGAAAGTAAGGGGGATGCTCACCGGTGGCAGGCGGGGCGGCGAACCGAGGCGGCGGCGGCGAGATGCGTTTCGCGAGGGCAAGAGCTACGGTGGGAGTTGAGGTATTGTTTTTGGGGGGTTCGGAAGAGGAGATGCGTAGGTATTTATAGGACAAGCGTGGGCGAGGGGTCGACTCGGGATCACGATCCCGAGAGGATCGCGGTGTCGGGCGCGCTCTGCGCGTGCTCCGACGTGGCGTGTCGTGGGCGAGGGGTTAGGGATAGGGCGGGTCCTGCGGTCAGTGAGAGAGAGGGAGATCGAGAGAGAGGGAGAGCGATCGGGCGGCCGATCGGAACGGGGTCGGCGCGTGTGGCGCGCTGGGCTGCGTCGGGTGGCGGGCAGGTGGTTTGCTGCTCGGCGCTGCTGGGCTTGCTGGCTCGGGCGTCGGCTGGGCCTTTTCCCTTTTTTTGAATTAAGGAAGAGAGAGAGAAAAAAATAAAATAAGAGAAATCTATAATATTTTTTATATAGGACATATATATATATCAAAATTCTCAGGGGAATTAATCCTATAGCATGGACATTTTTATAGAGGCAAAACAGAAACTAAAAAAACATTTTCTGCAAACTCCAAATAAAATTCAAATTTGAATTAAAACCTTTTGGCAATATTTTCTTCTCACATTTTTGAAGTGTCATGTTAGCTCCTCTCATACTTTTTCTCAAGTATTTGTCAGGGATATGGAGGTAGATTTTCAAATGCCAAGTTGAATCCAAATTCAACAAAAACTCAAAAGCCTCTGAAAATTTCCAAATGTCACTCAAATCAAACAAAATGCATAGATGCTTATCTAATAATTGTAAAACATTCCAAATTGAAAATTTGGGATGTTACATTGGAATAGCTTCTACCCATTTAGTAACGTAATCAACAACAACTAAAATATGTGTATAACCATTAGAGGAAGGAAAAGGTCCCATATAGTCAAAGCCCCAAACATCAAATGGTTCAATAACAATTGAATAATTCATAGGCATTTCTTGACGTCTACTAATATTACCAATTCTTTGACATTCATCACAAGATAAGACAAACTTACGGGCATCCTTGAAGAGAGTAGGCCAATAAAAACCAGATTGCAGTACCTTATGTGCAGTTCTATCTCCAGCATGGTGTCCTCCATAAGCTTCGGAGTGACACTTGCGTAGGATATGTTCCTGTTCATGCTCAGGTACACAACGTCTAATAACACCATCTACTCCTTCTTTATAAAGATGTGGGTCATCCCAAAAGTAATGCCTCAAATGTAATTAGCATAGTCAGCATACCATGGAGCAGTATGGGAAGCATTTATGACATTTAATTGCTCATCAGGAAAGATATCATCGATAGGTAGTGGGTAATCAAGCACATTTTCTAACCTAGACAAGTTGTCTACAATGGGGTTCTCACCTCCTTTTCTATCAACAATATGTAAATCAAATTCTTGTAGTAAGAGAACCCATCTAATAAGTCTAGGTTTAGCATCTTTCTTTTCCATAAGATATTTAATAGCAGCATGATCAGTGTGAATAGTTACTTTAGAATCAACAATATAAGGTCTAAACTTATCACAGGCAAATACAACTGCTAAGAATTCTTTTTCAGTAGTAGCATAATTTCTTTGAGCATTGTCTAGAGTTTTACTAGCATATTGAATAACATTTAGTTTCTTATCAACTCTTTGTCCTAGAGAAACACCTATAGCATAATCACTAGCATCACACATAATTTCGAAGGGTAAATTCCAATCAGGTGGCTGAACAATAGGTGCAGAGATCAATGCTTTCTTAAGTATTTCAAATGCTTCTACACAATCATCATCAAAGACAAATGGTATATCTTTTTGTAATAAATTAGTCAAAGGCCGAGACATTTTTGAGAAGTCCTTAATGAACCTCCTATAAAAACCGGCATGACCAAGGAAACTTCTTATACCTTTAATGTCCTTGGGACATGGCATCTTTTCAATAGCATCAACCTTGGCTTTATCAACTTCAATACCTCTTTCAGAAACTTTATGCCCCAAGACAATACCTTCATTAACCATAAAGTGGCACTTTTCCCAATTCAGGACAAGATTAGTTTCTTCACATCTCTTCAAAGCTCAATCAAGGTTCCTCAAGCAATCAGCAAAAGAAGATCCATAGACGGAAAAGTCATCCATGAAAACTTCACAAATCTTTTCACAAAAGTAATAGAATATAGCCATCATGCATCTTTGAAAGGTAGCAGGTGCATTGCATAAACCAAAAGGCATACGTCTATAAGCAAAAGTACCAAAAGGGCATGTAAAAGTAGTCTTTTATTGATCTTTGGCTGATACAGGTATTTGAGAGAAGGCAGAATAACCATCTAGAAAGCAAAAATGTGTATGTTTGGATAATCTTTCTAGCATTTGATCGACAAAAGGTATGGGGTAATGATCCTTTTTAGTAGCCTTGTTTAATTTGCGGAAATCAATTACCATCCTATAACCAGTAATAATTCTTTGAGGAATCAATTCATCTTTATCATTAGGAACAACAGTAATACCTCCCTTCTTAGGGACACAATGGACAGGGCTTACCCACTTACTATCAGCAATGGTGTCGGGGGGTGCTGATCCACCAACACCTATGGGGACAGGGCCCCTTCCGGTTCGGTGGGAGGCGGAGAGCGCACAAAGAGAGGATCGAGGCAGTACACGCGGGCGGTTTTACCCAGCTTCGGGCCGTACGGATGCGTAAAACCCTACTGCTGCTTGTTTGTGTGTATTGAATCTTTGCTCAGGAGCGATCGACGCTGCCAGACTGAGCGTGGGAGTGTTTCTGGTGTTTCGAATGAGCCGAACCGGCCGACTCCCCTCTACGTTGCGCTTGGGCCTCCTTTTATACTCTCAAGGGGTCACCCACAGGTGGCAACGTAGACTAGAAGGGTAAAAATGGAAAAGGATGTGGTAGGTGCAGCTACCGCTACTGTGGATACAGTGCACTCTACCTAACTCTGACGGCAGGGGACAAGGGCATTAAATGCCTGTCTGAGTCTCCTAAACAGTGCAAAAGGTGATCGTTAGGAGCGCCACCGTTTGCCACGATGGGCTTCTCTTCATCTCCGCTTGCCACCACGTACCCCTAGCTGCACGGCCTCCTGCCACGTATGCTTGGGAGAGTCCTAGAGCGACACGTTAGCAGGTGTGCTGGAGCGCGGGCACGAAGTGGGGGTTTCCCGCGGCAAGCTCCTTGCCGCGGTCGTCGTCTTGTCGCGTCCGGAAGCTTGTCGCTCGCCGGATCTTGCCGGGACGCAGGGCGCGTCGCGGCAAGCTTTCTTGGTATGCCTTGAGTGGCCTTCCCGGCAAGCTCCTCTTGCCGGGGTCTTGTCTCTTCCCGGCAAGATCCTCTTGCCGGGGCCTTGGTTGGCCTTCCCGGCAAGCTCCTCTTGCCGGGGCCTTGGTTTGAGTACTTTGTTCTTGAATGGTCTTCAAGGGAACCACGGAGGGTCTTGGCGGTCACCCAGCAAGCCTTGCCGCGGGGTGCTGCAACTGCCCGTGCACGAGTTCGGGATACTAGGGTACCCCTACTCTAGTACACCGACAGGAGCCCCTGGGCCTGGGCCATACACGGTGCCGAGCGCTGTTGGGCCAGGCCCAAAACAGTGCACAGGCACGCGCGGCCTGGGTCCACACCAAATCTCGCTCCGTATCCACCGCACCCCCCGCAACGACAAGCGTCAATCACGGCGTCGTGGGGGAGATCGTGGGTGGTTCTTTATTCGGAGAGAGCGCAACGTCCGCCCCTTTCTCCTTATAAGCAGGGGAAACAGGGGTATTTCCCCTATCGTCGCCATTTGCTGCTGCAATCTCAGAAACCTCTGCCGCCCTCTTCCGCTTCCAAAGTCGAAAGAGAGCAGCGCTCCGCTCCTGTCGCCGTCGCCACCCCCAGCACCGTCGATCTCCCCCACCGCCTCCGCCATGCCTCCGAAGCCCGGGAAGGGGAAGGCCACGAAGGCCGCGGCCGCGAAAGCTATGAAGT